>NW_027175843.1:20986644-21001540 GCF_023055335.1 Clinocottus analis
AAACACCAGCACGTTATGAGTTGGAGGGAGAAATACAAACAGATGATCACAATCACTTTATTGTTAGTATCTTTTATTAAATCGAGGTTCCCGGCCGCTGCACACTGCCCTCGTGGTTGATCACGGCTCCGAGATTCAAAGGTGAGCTGTTATGGAAACATGTAAGCTAGTTATGGAAGCAGCGGTTATGCTAACATCCTGGAAGTCTGAGCGTCTCATGACTGCTTGTGATGAGAGGTCACAGGGGTCAGAGGTCACAGGGGTCAGAGGGCGGGCTTGTTTTGGGTGGAGACGTCCTGACCCTCATCCCAACATCTCCTGAGAGGGAACGCCGAGGAAGCAGGACGCCTCATGCTGGGAGGGTAGACGCACAACATCATACCGGCTGTGAGGAGTGTGTGTGTGTGTGTGTGTGTGGTGTGTGTGTGTGTGTGTGTGTGTGTGTGCATTACTTTACAGCACATCTAAGCTACATTTATAAGTCAAACTGTAAAGCCTGTTAGTGCAGAACGTGCAGCGTGCCGTCAATGGGAACGAGAACAATTAAGAGTCTCTTTCACGACTGCTGGAGCAGAACGCTGCGGTTCTGTGTGGTGTGTGGTGTGTTGTGTGTATTGTGTAGTGTGTGTTGTGTGGTGTGTGTTGTGTGGTGTGTGTTTTCCATGGAGTTGCGTAACAGAACATTACGTGGTGGAGTGGTGAAAGTTGGCTGATGTTATTTGGAGCCAATGTATTTACAGGTCTACTGAACTAATGGACTGTTACTGGTTGCTTTGGGTCCTTTATGACCAACATAGGAAAAGAAAAGCAACATTACAAATGCTTTCATCTTTTTAAGAGAATGAACATTATTCAGGTTTCTGAATCAGGTTGAAGCATTCAAACGTATTTAGTTCAGACTTAATAAATGTGTAAATCACGTCTCGACCATCCAAACACAACCAGTTATCAGTAAACAGGAAACACGACTTCTAAACATCAACGTGTTCCTGCAGCCTACAGCTGCGTGCAGCCGACTGTGGAAACCCTTTAGGTTCCTTTAAAAGGACCTGACTTCACTCAAAAGTAGACGCATATAAAATAACATGTTGTGTTTTGTGAAACTATGAGATGTCTAAACCGTGAAGATAGGATTTAAAAAGATGCTGCGACCTTCGGTGGTTGTCGGGGAGCTAGCAGAGAGCTAGCTGGGAACTAGCAGCAGCGCTAGCTCCCTGCTTCCTGCTTTTTTGTACCATAAAAGTCGAGTTATAAGTCGTTACTACCTTCACAAGAACACATCACTCTTCTTGTGGTTCGACTTCACGTCCCAAAGTCCTGCATGAAGACGGCTCTGACCTGCATCCGCCCACAGAAGCAGGACCTGGTCCAGCAGATCAATATCAACGTCTTCCTGACTCTTTACTTCCCCCCCGGGGCTAAACCCCAGGAATGCCTTTTGTAACAGCATTACACAACACGAGGAACACACACCGTGAGGAACACACACCGTGCCGCTGTGTGTGCGCTGGTATCCGAGGCGTCTTACGGGAGTGGATGCATCTTTTTTTAATATGTGGGAATCCAAGTTAACTCTGCAGATGTTGTTGCAGCATCTGACCCGACGCTCCACACGGAGAACAACTTCAACACAAACACATCAGAGCCTCGGATCCCGGTTTGATCCACACGGACCTCCTGCTGCGAGAACCGGACCGACAACCGACTCCCTGCCGCCAACTGATGCAATCACCACGTCAGGGTTCAGTCTGAGAGATAACGTTGTTTCATACCGAGCACATCGGGGCGGAGCGAGCTCTTCATCCGGCCTGTTCTCGGAAAATAATTCGCTTTTTAAGTCGTGGAAATCCCAAGAAATCAATTGTTATGTGATCGATGAACCAGACAGGAAGTAGAGCTGGAGGTCAAACCAGGACTTCCTCCTTTCAGCCAACTGTTAAATAATCTCGCGTAGTTGTTTCAACACAAACCAAGATCTTCTCTGAACTGAACTCAGTGCCCTAAACATGAAGTTATTGTTTCCTGTGAAGATGGACGTTCAGTTGGAAAAGTTCATGTAACTTTTTCATAAGATATCGTACAAACTGTTTGTTACGTTGATTTCTTTGGTGTGTAGCTCTTTAAACTTCACCTTCACCCTCACCCCTAATCCTATGTTTTGTTTGAGTTGTGTTTAGAGGTTGAACATGGGGATTATATATTATTGCAGCCCTGATTTTTTAGTTTAATTTGATGCCTGACATGTTTTTTTTGGATTTGTACCTTGTGACCTGAATAGCACTTTTTAAAGAGTTGGTATAGTTCTTTAGCATCTTGTGGACATGCTTCTGGTTGTGTGAAGTATTATTTGTGAAGAGATTTTAATAACATCCAAAGCAAATACCAAAGACATAGTTGTCGCTTGAGTCTTTATAGTTTTAATAAAGAGTTATGATGCTGCAGAACTCTCCACATCATCTTCATCCTCAGAGAAGAGTGTGTGTCACGGATGATGCGTCACTTCTCTCAAAGCATCGGAGGGGAACATGAAGACATGATGTTTGACATGTGGAGGGCTGTGGGATGGGAGGAGGTGGAGGTTTGGCCTCCCCCTCCTCCCCAGGGCCGTCTCCTCCGCCGCTGAGCCTCGGCTTTCAGATTTCATTTAGTGAAGGAAGAGAAGTCTCCTGACGTTACACGAGCTGGGCGGTTGTGTAACGTCAGGATGACATCGCCATCCAGCCGACACCATCTTTGGCTGTTGCTGTGTGTGTGTGTGTGTGTGTGTGTGCCTTTGGTGGTTGATGGGGAGCTAGCGGGAGCGAGCGGTAGCTAGCAGCGGGGAAATATCAACAGCGCTAGCTGGCTACAACGGGGAGCTAGCCGCAGGGAGCTAGCAGTGCTAGCTGGCTACAGCGGGGAGCTAGCAGCAGCGCTAGATGGCTACAGTGGGAAGCTAGCAGCAGGGAGCTAGCAGTAGTGCTAGCTGGCTACAGCGGGGAGCTAGCAGCAGTGCTAGATGGCTACAGCGGGGAGCTAGCAGGAGGGAGCTAGCAGTGCTAGCTGGCTACACTGGGGAGCTAGCGAGAACAACCACTGAAGGTACTAGCGGCTTGTAAGCCGACTTTTACGGTATGGGCAGGATGAGTCATCAAACATTTAAAATCTCTTCACAGGAAGAGACTTCTTTTTAAAATACTCTTTTATTTAGCTAAAACAAAGGTTGTACGCTAAATAAAGGTTGAAACTGACATCCAGTTACACTTCACTGGGACTTAAGTTAAACTTAAACTGGTAGTGTGAACCAGAGGGAGCCGTGTGTGAGCCGTGAACATGCAGAGGAATGCTGCAGCGCCGCAGCTCTGCTAATGTCACATTTTAAAGTACATGAGCAGAAGCACATCTGCTCCTCGTGCACGGCACGAGCTAAATGCACAGCTCCGGTTTCACGTGTGCCGACTTAAATAAAGTTTAAAGTTAAACACACGGGCCGCGACCCGTCACTCACCGCTCATCGTCCAGAGGGGGCGCCGCCCGCCGGCGTCTGGGGGGGAGAAGCACTGTGAGAAACAACAAGCTTCCACTGATAATGTCAGATAAAGTCATTTTCAGCTCCAATTTCTCCAGAAAGAAACGTCTCAGTCGCCGGTGTTTGTTCAATTGTTTACCCTGAGAATTTATAAAAGTGTATTTATAACCATCAACCTCATGGCGTCAAGCCCTGATGATCCGAATGGTTTATAGTCTCGTCCTAAATTCAGATTATCTCCTCAACTACGAGGTCTATTTAAATAATTTAAACAGGTATAATATACATAAAAACCCCATAGATAATACGTTCATATATGTCTGTCTGGTATATCGGTGTATGATAATGCACAGAAAAGGAATCAAATAAATATATATTTTGCAAAAAAACAATTAAAAGTTGTATTTTCGCATCCTAACTATATTGGCTTTATCTCCAGTGAGCCCGGCAGCGCCGCTGGACCTCAGCCGACCCCTTCCACAGTCAAACCCTCCTTTGTTGTGTGCGATGCTGTTGACTTCTCTCAGCAGTGATGCACACAGTGAGTCAGTGAAGTCATCGTACAGCGCTCGCCCCGTCGCCTCGCTCTCTGTCACGGTGTTGGCCAGAGGCTTGAAGTGAGATGATTTAATGCTGCCGCTATGCATGAAGTCACATGTTTATTTCCCCTTTAATACTCATCACTCAGGTCCTCTGAAGGTTTGTAGATCCAGACTGTCGTTGTACTTTTTTGTCAATTTACGCTGAATCCGTTTAAATGTGATGGTTGAAACTGTTCTCATGTTTTTCTATTTTCTAAATCCCGGTTTGAACCCATGATGGGACTTAAGAGATATCTGCTGTTCCTCCCTCTAAAAGTACCCTCATTCCTCAAATCTGAGGGGTATCTTTATGCTCTGTGAGCCAATCAGGGATCTCTCCCTCCGGCCGCCACATGCTGGGCTTCCTGCAGCAGTCTGGGATTGTGGTTATGCTGATTAGTGGCTTGGAGACGTACGGAGCTCTATATATATATAAATATATATATACAGTACGGAAACACCCAAAATACAGACTGGAAAAGCGGTGGAGGAGGAGAGAGAGAGAGAGAGAGAGAGAGAGAGAGAGAGAGAGTGAGAGAGAGAGAGAGAGAGAGAGAGAGAGAGAGAGAGAGAGAGAGAGAGAGAGAGAGAGAGAGGATGAAGTCCCCAACATACCACAGATGTTTCTGCAAACCATTTAATCCACAGGGAACTGAGTGACTTCATCATGTGCTTGAATGATACCGTATGTGAAAGAACAGAACGGACCGAAAACATCTTTTGTCCTCTAGGGGAGCCGCTGATCACCATCCACTCAGTTACACCGGACCTGCGTTCTCTCTCCTGACCACCAGGGGGCGACTCCTCTGGTTGTATAGAAGTCTATGCTTCATGTGTTAAAGCTGCATTCTCTCTCCTGACCACCAGGGGGCGACTCCTCTGGTTGTATAGAAGTCTATGCTTCATGTGTTAAAGCTGCGTTCTCTCTCCTGACCACCAGGGGGCGACTCCTCTGGTTGTATAGAAGTCTATGCTTCATGTGTTATAGCTGCATTCTCTCTCCTGACCACCAGGGGGCGACTCCTCTGGTTGTATAGAAGTCTATATAAGTGACTCTACTTCTCTCTTGATGTATTCCCTCAGTAAACATTGTAAACATGAGTTTATGTCTCAATCTCTAGTTTCTAGTCTTCTTCTATACAGCAGGATGCTCATTCAGTACATTATGGTCTGTTAGAGCTTTAACACATGAAGCATAGAAGATCATATTCCACCACCATGACAGGTTTACACAACTCTCTCTCTCTGCTCCACCGTATCATAAAAGTTATGCTTTGTGTTTCATTCTTATTTCTCAGAATGGAACGAGGGTACACTATGAATGTACTTCATCACGTCGAGGCGGTGAAAGTAACAGTGAGACATTTCTCGAAGATGATGTCGAGCGTTGAGTCATTTCTTGTTGTGTGATCGCGTCCCCGCGGGAGGTAACATCCAAGCATATCTTAAAATGTGTTAGTCATCTTAGTTCGTTATGATTTTCCCAGAGTTGAAACCACCATGAAATAGAAACCATATGGATGTGTTTTACTTTTCCATCCATGAGGATCAACAACATCTCTGGAGAGATGAAGAGGAGGAACGACATCCAGCGATACGTGAACATGAATTATTGTCTCTTGGTTTATTAAACATAAACATAACAGATGAAAGTCGGGTTAGAAGCCGCTCCTAGCTTCGGTGGGTGTCCCCGCTGTGGCCTGCTAGCGCTCTATGCTGCTAGCTTCCCCGCTGTAGCCAGCTAGCGCTTTTGCTAGCTCTCCGTTAGCTCCCCGCTGTAGCCAGCGACGATGGTTGTTTGGGAGCTAACAGCAGCTAGCGCTAGCTGGCTGCAGCGGTGGAGCTAGCGGTGACAACCACCGAAGGTAGTAGCGGCTTTTAACCCTGAATTCTACGGTATCATTTCTTGAATTTTGGGTCGCTGAGTTGAGGTTTAGTTAATTAAATAATCAACAACTCAACGGAAAATAACATGGAAACTACAATTAGTTCCCAGTTCAATGGCAGGCCACCAGTAAACCAGTAAACCAGTAAAGCAGTCCAGCACAACAGTCCTGCACAGCTTCAAGGGTCTCTATAATTTATCGCTGACTCGTTGTTTAACACTGCAGCCCCTCCCACATTCAGACCCTCATTCCTTCTGCTTTACTTCATTCCTGTTTTCAACCTTTATTTAACCAGATTAGTCAATTACCCCCCGCCCCCCCTCTCACACCCACACCCACACACACACACACACACAGCAGTCCTGTCTTTTACGTCCATGACTTCATAACTGAGGCGTACTGGGAGCTGAACTGGGATCAGCCTCGTTGGGCCGGCCTGCTGCCCAGCAGCCGGACAGAGCAGCGTCTGTTCACGCTGGTGAACGGTGGCAAAGAAACGGCTTTCTGTGGAACATCGCACAAGAGGAAAGAAACAATAAATCAGTGCGACAAGACTGGCATTGCTATTTGAAAAGAACCTGGTGTGATCGAGTTGGAGAACAGAAGAAGGTCACATGACGCGGCCTCTGAGTCGCTCGCTGAGTAACGGCCTCGCTCATAAATGTCATGTTAACCTGAGGCCTGCACACCTTTAAGGTGTGAATCAGGTCATGGACACGTTGGTTCCTCTTCAGTGAACTGCGCTGAGACTCACCTTGAAGTACCTTTATGATAATTATGAGGTGTTTTCTTTTCTGTTGCCATCCAAACACAGGAAGCATATTCCTGCTCTGGCTCAAGCTGTGCTGTTGGTTGGGATGGAGGCCGCGTCCACACTTTCCACCGCAAAGCGTCTAAACGACACAGTAACACTATGTGCGTTACTTTACAACACGCTGCGTTAGCGTTAGCAGGACGGCTGTGATGACACCACTGCTTGTTTTAAGGGCTGTGTGCAGTCTGTGTTTGTACAGCCACATTAACAGCAATGCTATTATCTGTTGAGCTAACACGTCAACAGTTAGCTTGCATAGTTAGCGTGTTAGACCGGCGAGGGGATGAAGAGACATGTGAAGCAGGGAATGCACACTTATTATCTCATAAATTAAACTTTTTATCTTATAATTTACTCTCTTTTTTTTTGGCGACTTTTTTTTTTTTTGTGATAACTTTTTTTCATTTTTTTCTATTTTTTATCCTTTTTTTTTGTCATGACTTTTTTTCATACTTTTTTATTCCATGATTTTTTTTTCCAATTTTTTTTTCGATACTTTTTTTGGCATGACTTTTATTTTGGCATACTTTTTTTTTGTCATGAATTTTTTTTCAATTTTTTTTCCATACTTTTTTTGTCATGACTTTTTTTTTCATCCTTTTTTTTTGTCATGACTTTTTTTTTCATCCTTTTTTTTTGTCATGACTTTTTTTCATCTTTTTTTGTCATGAATTTTTTTTCAATTTTTTTTTGGCATGACTTTTATTTTGGCATACTTTTTTTTTGTCATGAATTTTTTTTCAATTTTTTTTTCATCCTTTTTTTTTGTCATGAATTTTTTTTCATACTTTTTTTGTCATGATTTTTTTTGTTTCACCCTTTTTTTTGTCACTATTTTTTTGATGTCACAATGTTTTTGTAGTGGAAATGTTTTTATCTATATCTATATACTTTTGGCTCGTAAAAGTCAGGTTATAACTCGTTACTACCTTCAGTGGTTGTCCCCGCTAGTGCTGCTGTAGCCAGCTGAAGCTGCTGCTAGTTCCTTGCTAGCTCCCCACTAGCTCCTCGGTAACTGTGGGTTCTGTGTGTTCTGTGTGTTCTGTGTGTTCTGTGGGTTCTGTGTGTTCTGTGGGTTCCTTTGGTTCTGCTGCACGCCAGCTCCGCTGCTTCATTCCAGCTCTGCGGCTGCTTCTCATCGCCCGTGTGTGAGGTTTTGGCCTCTGGACGCTGCGCTGAAGCAACACCGCCCTAATCTGGAGTGTGTGTGAGTCAGTGTGTGCAGATCCGCTGCGGGCATTCGTCCCGATGTGAATGCACAAAAATCTGTGTTTATGTGTGTGTGTGTGTGTGTGTGTGTGTGTGTGTGTCAGTATTCACCAGATGCAGAGCAGGGATCAAACCACTCCGGCATTGAACCGTGTGCTCTGTGTAAAGGCCGTGGTTGGTGGTTGGAAGGTCTGAAGGTGCAGCATCAGATAAATAACACACACAATACGCCGTCGGCTTGTTGTACAACGCGTTGACGTGTTTATGAGCGTGTTTGCTTCAGGGCGCATCCTCCTCCTCCCTCAACAACACGCAGCGTGCAGCGAGGCCACAGCGGCGTCACACAGGAACGCAGCTCCTTCGTCTTTTCACGCCGCGCTTCACGACTCGCGTGGAATGTGGGACCAGCGGAGACGCCGCTCTCACAGAACCGATCCCTGGAGAGGACGCAGGACACACACACACCTCGTAGTGATTAGTGTGTCAGTGTGTGGTCGTTACACACGCCTCTGAGATTCTGTGTCTCTGTGTGGCGACTAGTCTGTCTTTGTGGTGCTTTTGGGTCTCTTTGTGGTCGTGTTGTGTCTCTTTGGTGTCATGTTGTGTCTTTTTGTAGTTATTTTGTGTCTCTGGAGTTATTTTATGTCTCTTTGTTGTTATTTTGTGTCTCTATGTAGTTATTTTGTGTCTCTTTGTACTTTGTATGAGGTTTGTGTCTCTTTGATGTGATGTTGTTTCTCTTTGTGTTCATTTTGTGTCTCTTTCTAGTGGTTTTGAGTCTCTTTGTAGTTGTTTTGTGTCTCTTTGTAGATGTTTTGTGTCTCTTTGTAGTTGTTTTGTGTCTCTATGTAGTTGTTTTGTGTCTCTATGTAGATGTTTTGTGTCTCTTTGTAGTTGTTTTAAGGTTCTTTGTAAAATGTTTTTGGTCTTTGAGTATCTTTGTCGTTGTTTTGTGTCTCTTTGTGATCATTTTCTGTCACTTTGGAGTGGTTTGAGTTCAGTATTCCATCCGTGGGGCTGGCGCGATGGAAAAGAAAGCTTTTGCTCAAGGGCCCTTCAGCAGGTCGGAGCCTCCAGCTGCTGACTGACATCCTGTTGACTTTACTCTAATCTGATGAAATCTGCAAAAAAAACATTGTTCATCTCTGGACTTTAACGATCATCACGTCCGATGGGTTCTTCCTGCGGCATCGTTCCTGTAAACACGCCGCCGGCCCATTATTTTACGAGCTGATTATAAACTATAACAAATGTTCTGGCTCGGCCCTGCGGGGTTTCAGTGAAGTCAGATTAAAACAGTTCATGGTTTTTTAAATTGATCGTAACGCCGACATCGATAGCTTTGCCTTCATCAGGCTCCTCACCTGCAGCGAGTCGGACTTGTGGGGTTCCTGCGCAGAACCCAATATAAATGACTTACAGACGACCGTCACGGGACATGATGCATGCTGGGAAGGAGCTGTTGATTCTGGAGCTGAGGTCTGTTTCTGCAGGCGATGCATCACAGAGCTCTGCGTCGTCTCCCCGCTGGAGTGGGAAGGTTCACGCGCTCTGGAGGAGGTGAAACCTGTTAAAACTTCACCCTGCTGAGTCTCTGTTTTACACTGAAATGAGCTCTTAATCAGTCACTTAACCCAAAGTATCACTTTCCCTCGCCTCGGCCTCTCGGGGATATTCACCGCGGCCGTATTTCAGCGGGCGTGACGCTGGCGGTGAGCTGTCGTCAGGATTTAAGAGGCTTCAGGTTGTTTGCGTGTAGAACCCAGTAACCTGCATTTCAGCCTCACTGCGTATCGCACGTTGAGTCAGTGGATGCAAGAAGTCCACGTTACCCACTGTTAGTTACACCTTTATAACCACAGTTACACCTTTATAACCACAGTTACACCTTTATAACCACTGTTACTCCTTTATAACCACAGTTACACCTTTATAACCACTGTTACTCCTTTATAACCATAGTTACACCTTTATAACCACAGTTACACCTTTATAACCACACTGTTACACCTTTATAACCATAGTTACTCCTTTATAACCACAGTTACACCTTTATAATCACACTGTTACACCTTTATAACCACAGTTACACCTTTATAACCACACTGTTACATCTTTATAATCACACTGTTACACCTTTATAACCATAGTTACGCCTTTATAACCATAGTTACACCTTTATAACCACACTGTTACTCCTTTATAACCACTGTTACACCTTTATAACCATAGTTACACCTTTATATCACACTGTTACACCTTTATAACCACTGTTACACCTTTATAACACACAGTTACATGTTTAAAACACACAGTTACGCCTTTATAACCACAGTTACACCTTTATAACCATAGTTGCGCCTTTATAACACACAGTTACACCTTTATAACAACTTTGTTACACCTTTATAACCATAGTTACACCTTTATAACCATAGTTACACCTTTATAAGCCGGCCTGGTCGTGTTGGAACATCATAGTGAGGTCAATGAATCCTCATCGAGGGTCTTTATGATCACGTCTAATGGAAACAACTCAGTGGAATGAACTCTAGATTCTCCGTCACAAAAAAACAAAGTTCAAATGTCGTAGTAGCAACTAGATTTAGTCGGCAGCTGCATGATGCAAACAAACGTGAACAAACGCTGAAGCTGGTTCATCCTCTCAACTCTGAGAGGTCATGAAGTGTTTCTCAGTGTCCTGATGGAGACGCAGATAAAACAGAGTGTTTCTTTACTAGATGGACCTAAGACACACACACATACACACACACACACACACACACACACACACACAGGTAAAGAAAGGGAAGAAGATTGTTACTGAGCTTCAGCAGAGTTGAGTCATTGGCTTCACGCCTCGCTGCAACTCAGAGCCACTAACACACACACACACACACACACACACACACACACACACACACACACACACACACACACACACACACACACACACACACACACAGTGAACATGTATCACCACAAATATGTGCAAACACAAACCTGCACTTTGTGGAACAGGAATCCAGGTGTGGGAGTGTGAGGTCAGAGCGGAGATCAGATTCCTCGCCCCGCGCCTTAAATCAACAGCTTCACCGACGCTGCACCGCCTCCTTAAGTCATGAGGAGAGAGAACTTAAGGCTCTCTGCTTCCCTTAAGTCACGAGGAGAGTGAACTTAAGGCTCTCTGCTTCCCTTAAGTCATGAGGAGAGCGAACTTAAGGCTCTTTGCTTCCCTTAAGACATGAAGAGAGTAAACTTAAGGCTCTCTGCTTCTCTTAAGTCATAAAGAGAGTGAACTTAAGGCTCTCTGCTTCTCTTAAGTCATAAAGAGAGTGAACTTAAGGCTCTCTGCTTCTCTTAAGTCATAAAGAGAGTGAACTTAAGGCTCTCTGCTTCCCTTAAGTCATAAAGAGAGTGAACTTAAGGCTCTCTGCTTCTCTTAAATCATGAGGAGAGTTGACTTAAGGCTCTCTGCTTCCCTTAAGTCATGAAGAGGGTGAACTTAAGGCTCTCTGCTTCCTTTAAGTAATGACTTTGTATCTCAAAGTTTTTTTTTCCTTCAGAATTCAATGAGGAACTTTCTCAAAATGAAGAATATTGATTTAATGTCTTCAATTAATGATTGAATCTCTCCAAAGATGATGTAATATCTTAACATAATGACTTAATTTCTCAACTTGAAGAAGCACTTTTATGAAGCTGTCCTCAAGGAGCCAAACCGACGCTCTCATAAAGCAAACATGCAGAGCTCCTGGAGGTGAAGTGAGGGTTGAGATGCACTCACACTGTGTCCTCCGCCTGCTCCGCCTGTCAGGACGGAGCAGAAACATCCACACAGAGTCTTTAATGCTGTTTGACTTGCAGTGAGGAGCTGAGACAGATGCAGGATGTCATCACACGGCCGTGACGCTGGATTACAGCCGGACCTCCTCCCGACATGTCAGGGAACGTTCGTGCTTCTCCTCACGCTGAATGTTTTACTGCTCTGAGAGAGAGAATAAATCAAGTCTTTCCACGCTTCGACTCAGAGGAACGAAACACAACCTTCATGTTCAACACGAGTCTGCAGCAGTGGGACGGGATTATCTTATCAACCAACGAGATTACGTAACTGTAAAGAGTGGTTTACATGTTCTTTATGCTCTTATGTTATTCTTGGTCATTTGAGCTTGTTTCACTGGCAGCAACAAAGAAGTGACTCCTCTGGTTGTGTAGAAGTCTATGCTTCATGTGTTAGAGCTGCATTCTCTCTCCTGACCACCAGGGGGCGACTCCTCTGGTTGTATAGAAGTCTATATAAATGACTCTACTTCTCTCAACGGACCATAAAGCAGGAGATGCTTTAGGGCGGGGCTACAAGGTGATTGACAGGTCTCAGACTCTTTCACAGAGGGTTTAACTTCATGAGAGTTAATGGTGAAATGTTGGTTACTAAAGATATCTTAGCATGCAGCTTTACTGAAGCTCCGCCCTCTCCTGTCACTTCGATATGGCAATATTTAAAAACTAGGATGTTGCAGAGCTAAAATCACGATGGAAAGTCAAAACGAAAGTCTTCTTCCAGCGCGTGACCTCAGCGTCTACTTCTTATAAACAGTCTTTGCTCTGTTCACGTGTTTAATATTCTGAATAAACAACACACATAGCAGCTCGTGAGTACTTGGAGGTCATGAGAAGAAGCAACACAAACACAAGTGTGTTTTATTAACAAAGTAATGTGATGATATGATATCTTATATTAATCATAATGAAGCCGCGCTGGACTTCATGGACGTTGTTTTCTCATGAAGTTCCTGACCCAAATCCTGAGAGCAGCAGATTCTTTTGGCTGCGGAGCCGCACTGGATCCAGAGTCTCATTACTGTAGCTCACTGCCGACATCATCACGCTGCGAGCTGAAGCTGCGGCGCTCTGGTTCACTGCCAAGCACCCGGGCTAACAGTTAGCTCAGCGTGCTAACGAGGCCATTTGTTCTGCACTGGAGGCTGATTGTTGTCTTTCATAACGGCTAAATGCTCAATAAAGCAGAGCGACCGCAGATCCGGCCGGGGAAGAGGAACGGGGGCTCGTCTGGAGGTCACAGAGGTCGGATCAGTGGTACGAAGATACAGGCGAGACGACGAAAACACGACTTTTAATCCACTGTTGACGTCAAACAAGAGAAATGTAGCGAATCCACAACTCAAGTCCAGAGAAACATGAGTTGTTTCAACACTTTTTCAATCAAATGTAGCAAATGATTCACTGACGTGAGGATTTCCTGCTTTTCTCTGATCTGTTGAAAAGCTTTGAACCAGAGTCCCGTTGCTTCCTGGTGCGTTGTTCGTCACTGCAGGTGAGCCTGTGGGTCACCTGTGTGGTTATCGTAACGCGGCGTATCCTGGACGCCAGGTCGTCGTGAGACGCCATAACTTCACTCAGAAGCTCGACGGAATTAAAACCAAACAATGAGAGGAGAAGAAAGCCAAAGATAACAAAACCTGCCTTCAGGGCTGAAGCTGCGTTCGGCGGCCGGGAGGAGCCGCCGTTGTTTTTGGCAGCCGGCGCTCCGCATCGGCCGTTAATAAACAGCTGCTCCATCAGCGAGCGCGTCCAGTGAACTGTCGGGCCAGATGGGTCAGAAGATGACTTATTCCTTATTATTCTGGGCAAACGGCTTTATTAAAGACAGCAGAAATATGAAGATTAAAATCAATGATGCACGAAAGAAGAAAAAAAAAAAGGAGAAAAATGTGGAAATCCAGATGTTTGAGTTAAACACACAGACGTACAAGAAGCCATAAAACTATATGGATAAAAACAGAAATCAATGTTTACACCTGTCCCTCGTTAGCCCCGCCCTCCATGTTTACACCTGTCCCTCGTTAGCCCCGCCCTCCATGTTTTCACCTGAAGCTCCAGCACATGTTTGCGCTGGAGCTTCTCCCGTGTGTATTTGATGATATCTTTCTAATAACCAAATACTTTGTGATCTTTTCCAGAACATGACTGTATTATTAAGTATTTTTATTAAACTAAGAGTTTCCTGTGAAGACAGAAGTTTACGTTGTAAAGACTTGATGGACGCGTGTTGCAGGTTTTTGTAGGAAAACTCACAAAAAATCAAGTTGCATAAGGATACATGGAATGATATGTTTAATTTATGCTAATAGATCCATAAATGCTGCACTGGCCCTTTAAGACATCAGTCTAACCCTGTGTGCCCTTCATTTAAACATGAATATTATATTATTCAATACATTTCTTTTAGTTTTATGTTGATGTTTTTAGTGTGTGTGTGTGTGTGTGTGTGTGTGTGTGTGTGTGTGTGTGTGTGTGTGTGTGTGTGTGTGTGTAGGCTACTGTACATTAGCATTAAAGCATGTGATCAGTTCACATATCTATGTTTAAATATTATCATAAACTAAACGTGGGGGACTAAAACCATCCCTCCATGCAGGAAGTCAGGGGGAGATTTATGATTGACAGTTCTCATTAGAGTGGACATAAAATATGATAACACTCAGACGAGTGAACGCTCGTAGAGAGGTGATGAGGACGAGGATGAAGAGGGTGTGAGGAGAGGAGGCTTCAGCATCCCTCATCCGGCCCCTCTGAGGACTCAAAGAGGTGAAGACATCGGCTGTCACTCACACACGCTCTGGACCAATGGAGAGCCATCATCTGGAGACCCGCCCCCTTTTTTAAAGCGCGTGCAGGCATCACGTGTTCGTCCAGGTCTAACGAGGAGAGCCGGCTGATGGATCCTCTCACATTCTTCCTCGATAGCCTGAATTATTTTCCGCTTGACAGAATATTTAACGGCCGTGATGCATCATGGGGGATAACATCGACTTCTTCTCGTGTTTTCCAGGAACTATAAACTCCAGCTGTATTCATGACAGAGGAGTCCACC
>NW_027175844.1:0-15000 GCF_023055335.1 Clinocottus analis
GGAGGGAGCAGGAAACATGAATGTCTCCTTGTTGCAGTGGTTCGAGGAGAAGCAGCAGCACTTTGAGAACCTGGACCTCCAGCTGAGGAAGCTGCACGGCAGCGTGGAGTCTCTGGTCTGCCACAGGAAAGGTGAGGCTGGAGGGGCGGGGCTATGTGGAGGGAGGCGGGGCTATGTGGAGGGAGGCGGGGCTATGTGGAGGGAGGCGGGGCTATGTGGAGGGAGGCGGGGCTTGGCGGCAAGGGCAGGAGTGGGGGGGGGGGGGGGGACCAGAACCTAGAAACAGGACCTACATCAGAACCAGAACCTAGAAACAGAACCAAGACCTGGACCAGAACCTAGAAACAGGACCAGAACCAAGACCTGGACCATAACCAGAACCTAGAAACAGGACCTGGACCAGAACCTAGAACCAGGACCAGAACCTAAAACCAGGACCAGAACCAAGACCTGGACCATAACCAGAACCTAGAAACAGGACCTGGACCAGAACCTAGAACCAGGACCAGAACCTAAAACCAGGACCAGAACCAAGACCTGGACCAAGACCTGGACCATAACCAGAACCTAGAAACAGGACCTGGATCAGAACCTAGAACCAGGACCAGAACCAAGACCTGGACCAGAATCAAGACCAGAACCAGAATCTAGAACCTGGAAACAGGACCAGAACCAAGACCTGGATCAGAACCAGAACCTAGAACCAGAACCTAGAACCAGAACCAGGACCTGGACCAGAACCAAGATGTGACCAGAACCAGAACCTTGAACAAGGACCTTGAACCAGGACCTGGACCTAGAACTGGTACCAGGACTGAGGGTCAGATCCTGCTTCTAAAGGGAGTCTGGTGAAACACTTCCACTTGTGTCCACAGGAGGCGCCAGAAACGACTTTACCAAAGAATATATTCTATTGTACTAATTAATATGTTATACTATTTAATATAGAAATACTAGGTCATCCTTTGTTGTCTGAAATCTACAGAAAGTTATGAAATGCATGTCGTGGAGTAGAAAGTAGAACGCAGTAGAACGCAGTAGAACCAGGGGGGGCAGGTGCTCGGGGACACGCCCCCTTCTCTCCACAGGTGGCGCCAGACTCTCTCTGTCTCTTTGTGCTGAGACTTTAAGCTCCTCCCTCCTCGCCTGCAGAGCTGTCGGTGAACACGGCGCAGTTCTCCAAGTCGGCGGCCATGTTGGGGAACAGCGAGGACCACACGGCGCTGTCGCGGGCGCTGTCGCAGCTCGCCGAGGTGGAGGAGAAGGTGGAGCAGCTGCAGCAGGACCAGGCGCACGCCGACTTCTACCTGTTCTCCGAGCTGCTGGGCGACTACGTCCGCCTCATCACCGCCGTCAAGGTACCGCCGGGTTGTGTTGGGGTTGTGTTGTGTTGGGGTTGAGGTTGTGTTATTTATTTTTATATATATATATATATTCTCATTTTTCACTGGTGTATGTTGACTCGTCTTTAGAAGTATAATATATATAATAGATTAAATATAAATAGTGTGTGTGTGTGTGTGTGTGTGTCTGTGTGTGTGTCTGTGTGTGTGTGTGTCTGCAGGGTGTGTTCGACCACAGGATGAAGACCTGGCAGAAGTGGCAGGACTCTCAGCTTCTGCTGCAGAAGAAACGAGAAGCTGAAGCAAAACTTCAGTTCAACAACAAACCAGAGAAGCTGCAGCAGGCGAAGGACGAGATGAGAGAGGTGAGACGGGAGAGAGGGTGAGACGGGCCAGAGGGTGAGACGGGAGAGAGGGTGAGACGGGCCAGAGGGTGAGACGGGAGAGAGGGTGAGACGGGCCAGAGGGTGAGACGGGGGAAAAGGTGAGAGGGTGAGACGGGAGAGAGAGGGTGAGACGGGAGAGAGGGTGAGACGGGAGAGAGGGTGAGACGGGAGAGAGAGGGTGAGACGGGAGAGAGGGTGAGACGGGAGAGAGGGTGAGACGGGCCAGAGGGTGAGACGGGCCAGAGGGTGAGACGGGAGAGAGAGGGTGAGACGGGAGAGAGAGGGTGAGACGGGAGAGAGAGGGTGAGACGGGAGAGAGAGGGTGAGACGGGAGAGAGAGGGTGAGACGGGAGAGAGAGGGTGAGACGGGAGGGAGAGGGTGAGACGGGAGAGAGAGGGTGAGACGGGTCAGAGGGTGAGAAGGTGAGACGGGAGAGAGAGGGTGAGACGGGTCAGAGTGTGAGAAGGTGAGACGGGAGAGAGAGGGTGAGACGGGTCATGAAGCGATGAAAAGCATTAAGCTGTTAAATGAGTGTTTTTCTGAATGGAGTTTGGTGCAGAGATCATCAACACGCTGATGTCCTTCAGGCTTCAAGAAAAATACAAAATCCTTAATAAAACACTATTTATATTCATAAATAGTATCACAATAATTAAATAATATTGATATATATTTATAGTATCACAATAATTCAATAGTATTGATATATATTTATAGTATCATAATAATTCAATAGTATTTATATATATATATAGTATCACATGGTCACAGTGTGTTCATGATGCTCTCTCCTGTCAGTGCATCCAGGCGGAGAAAACAAGCGCACCTCACCGGCTCACTCATGTGAAAACTTTTATATTTGACATATATATATATATATATATATATATATATATATATATATATATATATATGAAAACTATATATCTTGTTTTTTCTCAGTCTGCAGACTTGAGACCAGAGAGAACAGAAAAGTACTTTATTAGAGCGTCTGTTGAAGCTGTCACCACACAAATACATCCTCTCTGTCAGAAGCAACACACACACACACACACACACACACACACACACACACACACACAGCTGTCAGTAGGTGCAGTGGTTATTGGGCTGTCAGGAGGTTGTTGGTTCTCTGACAGCAGAAAACACACTCAGGACTTTTACTGAAGCCGAAAGAGTTTTACTACTGGAGGAAGATCTGATCCCTCACATGAGGATTATTATTATTATTATTATTATTATTATTATTATTATTATTATTATTATTATTATTTTTAGAATATCTTTCCCTCTTCAACTAAAACCCATAAACATCTGATAAGAAATCATATCACTGCAGAACTCCTCCTCTTTCTCCTCTTCCTCCTCTTCCTCCTCCTCCTTTTTGCTTCAGCAACATTCATCAAATTATTTCTGCATAAATATTATTTCCTGACTAATTCAATGCATTTTCTTAAAAACTTTAACGGTATAAATTATTATTCTAATTAAAAAGACAATATCTGTGCTCAGGTCATGAAGTTAATGAGTTCATGAAAGTGTTAATAGAATATCAGCCTGTAGTTGTGCTGTCAGCTTGTGGACCGCTGCCCCCTGTGGGCTGCAGGCAGGAACTACACCCACTCAGGAGCTTTTATTCTGAAGGCTCTTCCTGCGCCGCACGCCTCCAGTTTAGAGACGTGTACTTTAAATTAAACATAAATACAATTCATCTAAACTAAAGATCAGAAGGTTTTGTTTTAGCTTGTTGTTCAGCTTTTAGTCTTCTGTATATTCTATATAGTATATAATATACTATTTATAGTTTAATATATACTATATAGAATATAGAATGTACTAAATATAATATATAATGTATGTATTATATTTAGTACATTATATATATTACATAATGTACTATGTATAATATATAATGTATGTATTATATAATATATTATATGTATTATATATAGTATATAATGTATATATATATACTATTAAGGAGGACTTTTCTTTCTGTTAGCAGCTTTTATTTTGTTGTCACTGTTTTTGCTCACGTTTCTAAATCTTTCTCTTTTACTTTGAAAATCTGAACTTATTTTTATGCCTCTTTAAATTTTGTTGCATTTTTCCCGCCACGCTTTCCTGCAACCAGGAGATAGAGGAGGTAGGACCTGCTGCCTGTCTGTCCACCTGTCTGTCTGTCTGTCTGTCTGTCTGTCTGTCTGTCTGTCTGCCTGTCTGTCCACCTGTCTGTCTGTCCACCTGTCTGTCTGTCTGTCTGTCTGTCTGTCTGTCTGTCTGTCTGTCTGTCTGTCTGTCTGTCTGTCTGTCTGTCTGTCTGTCTGTGTGTGTCATTTCTCTCTCTCTCTCTCTCTCTCTCTCTCTCTCTCTCTCTCTCTCTCTCTCTCTCTCTCTCTCTTTCATATTTCCACATTCGTTGCAGCTGTTTATTTGAACGTTTCCATGGTTGCGTCTTGTTTGTTTGTTTGTTTGTTTGTTTGTTTGTTTGTGTCTCTTTTGGTCACATGACAGTTTGTTGTTGGACCCAAAGTCTTCAGATGACTGTTTGTGTCAAACTGCTTCCTGTTTGCTCCTGAAACCTCTGAAGGGTTCACTTTATTAACTTTATTAACTTTATTAACTTTAATAACTTTATTAACTTTATTAACTTTAATACCTTTATTAACTTTAAAACATCTCCTAAACGACAAAATCTAAATGAAAGGAACATAATGATGTCATGACTAAGTGTTGGATGAACACATGAACATGATGTCATGACTCAGTGTTGGATGAACACATGAACGTAATGATGTCATGACTAAGTGTTGGATGAACACATGAACATGATGTCATGACTCAGTGTTGGATGAACACATGAGTGTAACGATGTCACGACTCAGTGTTGGATGAACACATGAACGTAATGATGTCATGACTCAGTGTTGGATGAACACATGAGTGTAACGATGTCACGACTCAGTGTTGGATGAACACATGAACATAATGATGTCATGACTCAGTGTTGGATGAACACATGAACATAATGATGTCATGACTCAGTGTTGGATGAACACATGAACATAATGATGTCATGACTCAGTGTTGGATGAACACATGAACATAATGATGTCATGACTCAGTGTTGGATGAACACATGAACATAATGATGTCATGACTCAGTGTTGGATGAACACATGAACATAATGATGTCATGACTCAGTGTTGGATGAACACATGAACATAATGATGTCATGACTCAGTGTTGGATGAACACATGAACATAATGATGTCATGACTCAGTGTTGGATGAACACATGAACATAATGATGTCATGACTCAGTGTTGGATGAACACCTGAACATAATGAAGTCATGAATCAGTGTTGGATGAACACATGAACATAATGAAGTCATAAATCAGTGTTGGATGAACACATGAACATAATGATGTCATGACTCAGTGTTGGATGAACACATGAACGTAACGATGTCACGACTCAGTGTTGGATGAACACATGAGTGTAACGATGTCACGACTCAGTGTTGGATGAACACATGAACATCATGAAGTCATGAATCAGTGTTGGATGAACACATGAACATCATGAAGTCATGAATCAGTGTTAGATGAACACATGAACATAATGATGTTATGACTCAGTGTTGGATGAACACATGAACATAATGATGTCATGAATCAGTGTTGGATGAACACATGAACATAATGATGTCATGACTCAGTGTTGGATGAACACATGAACATAATGATGTCATGACTCAGTGTTGGATGAACACATGAACATAATGATGTCATGAATCAGTGTTGGATGAACACATGAACATAATGATGTCATGACTCAGTGTTGGATGAACACAAGAACATAATGATGTCATGACTCAGTGTTGGATGAACACATGAACACAATGATGTCATGAATCAGTGTTGGATGAACACAATGATGTCATGACTCAGTGTTGGATGAACACATGAACATAATGATGTAATGAATCAGTGTTGGATGAACACATGAACATAATGAAGTCATGAATCAGTGTTGGATGAACACAATGATGTCATGACTCAGTGTTGGATGAACACATGAACATAATGATGTAATGAATCAGTGTTGGATGAACACATGAACCAGCCGTCTCAGGAGCTTCTCTTGTGTTGCAGCTGGAGGGAAAAGTCCTGCAGGGAGAACGAGACTTTGAACTCATCTCCAAGACCATACGCAGAGAAGTCAGCCGCTTTGAGGTGAGGGGATGAACGAGTGAATGAGGGAGAGAATGTGTAAATGAGGGAATAAACAAGTGAGTAAATGAACAAGTGAATGAGGGATTAAGTGAGTGAGGAAAGAATAAACGAATGAATGAGTGAACAAACGAGTCAAATGAATGAGTGAAATGAACAAGTGAATGAGTGGTATGAATGAACAAATTAATAAATGAATGAGCGAAATTATCAATAGATGAATAAATGAACAAATGAACTTGTGAGCAAATTAGTGAATGAATAAATGAGTGAACGAACAAGAGAGAATGAGTGAAGGAGTAAATGAATGAGTGAATGTTTCATGTGGTTGTTTTTGATGAAGAAGTGAATTCTGTTTCCTGCAGAAAGAGCGAGTGAAGGATTTCAAAAGCATCCTGGTGAAATACCTGGAGAGCCTGGTGCAGACGCAGCAGCAGGTGAACACATGAGGATTAGGATTATGAAATTATTAGGTAGTAGTATATAGTTAGTGTGTACACATAATACAAATATATAAGTCAGAACATTGTTAAATATAATTTCACCTAATAAAATTAAAATATAATGTTATTTATTTTGTATAATTCTGAATTTAAAAACATGTAAAAGTACATTTATGCTCTGAAAATCTTAAAGTATAATTTTGTATCTTTAAAAAAAATGAATATATTAATCAGATTTACACATTTTTGTTACATTCAGCACGAATTAGACATTTTACAAACATCACAATAAATAAACAATAAAATGTTTCCGTGTGAACAAAACCAGCGTTTATGAAATGTGAATAATTTCCTTTTCTGCTTTCTTAGCTGATAAAATATTGGGACGCCTTCTTGCCCGAGGCCAAGGCCATCTCGTAGACGACCCCAGGGGCTCCGGTCGACTACATTACCCACAATGCACCGCTCCTCCTGTTATGCCCGGAGTGAAGACGAGACGAGACGACTTCTCCTGCGTTTTACAGCAAAATCTACACGATGGACTCTTGATTGACAGTTCGTCATTTTTTTACTTTGATTCTTTCATTTCTTTCCTGCTGAACCCGGTGTTGCATTCAGGGTCCCGTCAGAGTAATCGGCGCTCACAGTTTTGCTCTCTCCTCTCGCACTATTTTCCCTCTCGTCGTCTGAATTCAGCAAAAAAAAAAAAAAGAAACTCTGCAAAACCAGAAGCTCATAATCCCCGTTTGACAAAAATCACCTTTTTTTTTTTACGTCGTCATTTTGGTAACGGAACGTATGGAAGCTCATTATTGCCATAAAAAGAGGAAAAGTAATAAAAAATAATGATATATTAGGATAAAGTCTGTCATATTTCTCTAGTTTAAATTCTGACAAACAAAAATTTATATTTATGAAAAACTAAAAGCGGTTATCTCTCTGTGTCGCCACCTGATTTATTATTTAAGCTAACGGGCATAGAAGCTAACGACCATCGATGCTAACGGACATTGTTAGCTAACGGACATCGATGCTAACGGGCGTGTCGCCACATGATTTATTCTTCTTTAAACTTTCCGTATTCTCAAATAATGAATTCATATCGCGTAATATCTTATATTTAACAGAAACGGGTCAAAAACTCCAGAAAAAAAATCTTCATATTTTGTTACTTCAACTGGGCAGTGTCGCTTTTAATCTTCATATTTAGCATTTATAAACAGTATTGTTGTAAACAAACGGTAAATATCACACTATGTTGTCGTTTTAAGCAGATATTAGTGTTCATAATTATCAACGACTGCACATGACAAACATAATGAATGACAATATAGTAAAAACACAGCATGTCTTTTTAGGACAATTTGTATTTGTTGACAAATACTTTGGGTTATAAACACATTAAATGTTCCTTTAACTTCATGATGGTGTGTTTTAAACATGCTATTTCATATTTGTATGCAGCTTATAAAATGCTTTACAGGACTTTTATTTTTGATCAATTCTGACTTCTCCGTTTTTTTGGCATAAAGGGTCTTCCATACGGTTTGTCCCTCAGAACTACATTACCCATGAGCCTCAGCGGTTGAAGTCGACAGAAAGTCAAGAGTTGCATCGTATCCCCAAACAAAAACCAAAGTCATCGTTACATTTTCTTTATCCGCCCGGCAACGACGCATCTGAAGCTTTCTGATTGGATGTTGTCTCGCTGCAGTGCTCTCTGGGTAGTGTAGTCCTGAACTTTACACTTTGTTTCCCCCAGAAAGAATTTGATTTTTGTTGTGTGTTTTGAAACCAGGAATGTGAAAATGTTTCTGCAGGAAGCTGCAACCATCTGTTTAATATCCATAAACACATTTAATTATTCAGCCTTTCATCATCTCGGTAAACAGAATATTTAAAAACGAGAGCTTGTGAACCGGTGATGAAGGACTGCGTTTATACTTCCTGTTCGACCTCCCTCACTTTCTCATTTCCTCATGTCCTCGCGTCTCAAAACAACTTATTTCCGTTGCTGTATGATCGCAAGTGAAGGCAACGCGTTCTCCTTCTTTCCCTCTTTTGAGCCGGCGAGAGGAGGAAGAGTCTCTCCTCTTCGCCAGCGCTCACCGACCTCCACGAAAGCCCAATATTTACACACTCGTTAGCACCCAAGCTAACGGACACCCAAGCTAACAATGCATCGAAGCTAACTGGCATGGAACTGACGGGCATCAATGCTACTAAACGTCAAAGCTAACGAGCAGCGAAGCTAACGAGCATGAAAGCTAACAAATAGCGATGCTAACAGGCGTGTTTCCGCTGCAGAGGAAGGAGAACTGAAGTGATTTTGTGGTTTCAGGCGTGGAGGACGTGAGTGATCGTCCTGTGACTCCGTCCGTCCGTCCGGGTTCCCCCTGCTGGTCGGCGTGAGCGCTGCACTCACAAATATTGAATGTGTTCTTGATTTTTATTTTTGTTGAATTTAAATTCCACTTTGTCATCAGGATGAAATGCGACATCCTGACGATGCAAATCTTTTGTTTCTTTATATCTTTATTTCTCTTTATTGAATGAAAACTGGAATTCTTTATTTTAAATTGCATTGATCGCTTCCATTTTGTATTTTACTCCTCGTGTCATTCCACATTTCTTTGCCGCCTAAATGAAGTGCAATGGTCCAATATTTTCACTTGATTCCATTTTGTTTTTCTCTTGGTGACATTCTTTATGTGAGAAGATTATTATAATAATTATGTTTACGTCTTTGTTTGGACGTGACATTCCTGCAGTGCGGCAGAACTTTAATTACAATAAAGGAATGTATCTCACCTGGTTGCACTGGGCTCTTATTGTATTAATATTATTAATATTATTATTATTATTATTATTATTACCATTAAAAGCAGCAATACGAATGATTTTCATTTATTCATCAGAAGTCTCTCTTGTCCTCGGTCTCTATCATCTGTGTGACTCATCAGCTCAATTTTTTAAAATCTGAACAGTCAGACTGTCAAAGCTCAAAATGATAATACACCACACACACACACACACACACACACACACACACAGTGAGCATATAGAATGTGTGTTACTTTGCGTTGTCACAGGATCGACTAGCTGTCATATTCACGCTGCAGGAAGACGAACAAATTCACATCTGACTTCATTAAGAGACTCCAGAGGGCGACAGTTATTAATATATATATATATATATATATATATATATATATATATATATATATATATATATAGTTCTTCTTTCATGTCTGTCACATCTCAGCAAATAAATCCCCTCAAACACATGATAATTTTATTTTATTTTAAAAAAAATGCATTGTTATTTTTACACTTCAGAGAGTTGTCACTTACAAAATATATGAAATTGTAAAACTGTTAAATTATAAAGTGTTAAAGGGGCCCATTAAAGACAACCTCTGGTTGTATAGAAGTCACTGCTTCATGTGTTAAAGCTGCATTCTCTCTCCTGACCACCAGGGGGCGACTCCTCTGGTTGTATAGAAGTCACTGCTTCATGTGTTAAAGCTGCATTCTCTCTCCTGACCACCAGGGGGCGACTCCTCTGGTTGTATAGAAGTCACTGCTTCATGTGTTAAAGCTGCATTCTCTCTCCTGACCACCAGGGGGCGACTCCTCTGGTTGTATAGAAGTCACTGCTTCATGTGTTAAAGCTGCATTCTCTCTCCTGACCACCAGGGGGCGACTCCTCTGGTTGTATAGAAATCTATGCTTCATGTGTTAAAGCTTCATTCTCTCTCCTGACCACCAGGTGGCGACTCCTCTGGTTGTATAGAAGTCACTGCTTCATGTGTTAAAGCTGCATTCTCTCTCCTGACCACCAGGGGATGACTCCTCTGGTTGTATAGAAGTCACTGCTTCATGTGTTAAAGCTGCCTTCTCTCTCCTGACCACCAGGGGGCGACTCCTCTAGTTGAACGCCAGAATGCTGAACTCAATGCTTCAAAATGGCCGCCTTGTTTAACTCGAACACTAAACCAATAAAACAGTTTAATTTCCTGAAGGCACATCGGATGCAAGAGATGGAGACGTGAGGATGTCGCCCCCTGCTGGAGGTACACACACACACACACACACACACACACACACACACACACACACACACCGCCTCCGTCAGGTTGAGGATAAAGTCGGGTAAAAACCTGCATCCTTAACCTGCTTCCTGTCTCCTCGGGCAGGAGTAATGGAGCGTCCTCTCTCCTCGCTTCACCTCCCACCTCTGAAATGTTCCCACTTTGACTCCAGAATAATGATCTGCATCCGCCGCCTCACTCCTAACCTCCAGAATAATGGAGATGTATTTATTCTCTATCCATCTGGCTTTAGAATAAACCTCCTCTTCCTCCAGGGGAGGAGGAGGAGGAGGAAGAGGAGGAGGGTGTTCTTCTTCTTTCTATTAGAATAATGTCGCAGCTCTTTTATCTTCTTCCACTTTAAAGCCCCCCGCTATCGCTGCAGGGGGTCGCAGGACGTTTATCATTTACACTTTCCATAACTTTCTCCTGGAGTTAGCAGGGAGGAGATAACAGTGTTGTCCCCCCCCCCCCCCCCCTCCCCCCCCCCCCCCCCATGCTGTGCATCATATCTCGCTGCTCTGCTGCTCTGCTGCTCCGGTCAGGATACAGTGACCTCGGCTGATCGACTAGCGCGCCGCCGCTGATAACGCCGCTAATGTACCGGCAGCCAGCGCCACGACCACATCATTTCTGCTGCTGTCAGGCGGAGAGCAGGGCGCCGATTCACATCAGAGGGGGGAGGAGGGAGGAGGGAGGAAAGAAGGAAGGAAGGAAGGAAGGAAGGAAGAGAGGGAGGAAGGAATGAAGGAAGAGAGGGAGGAAGAAAGGCCGCAACAACGCCAGGGAGACAAATATCAGCCGGCCGCCGCGACACGACCTGAAATTGGACCAGTTTGTCATGCACATGGCTGACACACACACACACACACACACACACACACACACACACACACACACACACACACACACATTACACACAGAGAGGCGCACACACACTCGCTCTCCTTAGTCCTCTCTAGTCCTCTCTAGTCCTCTCTAGTCCTCTTTAGTCCTCTCTAGTCCTCTCTCTAGTCCTCTCTAGTCCTCTCTGTGGTCCTCTCTCTAGTCCTCTCTAGTCCTCTCTCTAGTCCTCTAGTCCTCTCTAGTCCTCTCTAGTCCTCTCTAGTCCTCTCTAGTCCTCTCTCTAGTCCTCTAGTCCTCTCTAGTCCTCTCTCTAGTCCTCTCTAGTCCTCTCTCTAGTCCTCTCTGTAGTCCTCTCTCTAGTCCTCTCTAGTCCTCTAGTCCTCTCTAGTCCTCTCTCTAGTCCTCTCTCTAGTCCTCTCTAGTCTCTAGTCTTCTCTCTAGTCCTCTCTAGTCTCTAGTCCTCTCTAGTCTTCTCTCTAGTCCTCTCTAGTCTCTAGTCTTCTCTCTAGTCCTCTAGTCCTCTCTAGTCTCTAGTCCTCTCTAGTCCTCTCTAGTCCTCTCTAGTCCTCTCTCTAGTCCTCTAGTCCTCTCTAGTCCTCTCTCTAGTCCTCTCTAGTCCTCTCTGTAGTCCTCTCTCTAGTCCTCTCTAGTCCTCTCTCTAGTCCTCTCTAGTCCTCTCTGTAGTCCTCTCTCTAGTCCTCTCTGTAGTCCTCTCTCTAGTCCTCTCTAGTCCTCTAGTCCTCTCTAGTCCTCTCTCTAGTCCTCTCTCTAGTCCTCTCTCTAGTCCTCTCTAGTCTCTAGTCCTCTCTAGTCCTCTCTAGTCTCTAGTCCTCTCTAGTCTTCTCTCTAGTCCTCTCTAGTCTCTAGTCTTCTCTCTAGTCCTCTAGTCCTCTCTAGTCTCTAGTCCTCTCTAGTCTCTAGTCCTCTCTAGTCCTCTAGTCCTCTCTAGTCTCTAGTCCTCATGATTCCTCAGCGACTTCGCTGGTTTTTAAAAGTCTTGAATTCAGAGTTTGACCTTGAAAACAAAAAGAAACCAAAAGCTTTTGTAGCTGCTGCAGCAAATAATTGTTAAGCCCCTCCCCCCCCCCCCTTCCTCGCCCTCCCCCTCCCCCTCCTTTACCCCCCCCCCCCCACTCCCCCCGCTCCACCCGCTCCCACAAACAACGTGTCAATTGTGGCTTTTATTGTGAAAGGGAGGATGTATGGCCGTGCCGCCCGGTGATAGATGACACGATACTCGGCTTTCCTGATTTCGCAAATTTCTATGAAATGTGTCTGGAGTTCAGGAGGCGAGGAGATAAGCGGCTGGAGGAGCCGCCGGCCAATAGGATCCATCCATTGCTGCTCTTATCTGCTGATGGAGGAGGCCTCTCCTCCTCCTCCTCCTCTTCATCCTCTTTCTCTGCGGCTGCTTTCCTTTGCGTCTTCATCACCATCCTTTACCTCTTGTCTCCTCCTCTCTTCTTTCCTCCTCTCTTCTTTCCTCTTCCTCTTTCCTTCCTCGTCCTCCTCCTCTCTCCTCTCTCGTTTCCTTCACTTCCTGTTACTTATTTCTTACGTGCCTCCTTTCCTTCTTCTCTCCATTACTTTCCTCTCGCTCTGGTTTCCTTTTCACTTCTCATCTTTTTAATCTTCTTTTGTTTAAAATGGGTTTCTGCTGAAGGACGCGACCGTAACGCAGCGTTTAGCTGCAGCGAGCAGCTCCATCATTTCACCCCCAGCAGTTATCTCAGCACGGGTTCTCCTGAAGGATCAGGAGAACATGAGAACCAGGAGATAAAGCCTGAAGGTCCAATAACACCACAGACAATAGAAACCACGCTCACCGGTCAGCCGCTCGCTACTCTGCTGCTGCTGAAGCTCTGCTGCTGCTGCTGCTGCTGCTGCTGAAGCTCTGCTGCTGCTGCTGCTGCTGCTGAAGCTCTGCTGCTGCTGAAGCTCTGCTGCTGCTGCTGAAGCTCTGCTGCTGCTGCTGCTGCTGCTGCTGAAGCTCTGCTGCTGCTGAAGCTCTGCTGCTGCTGCTGAAGCTCTGCTGCTGAAGCTCTGCTGCTGCTGAAGCTCTGCTGATGGCGAGAAGATGGCGATGGCTAAGAATTCCAAGCTTTCTTGAGACAAAAAAACGCCCGTGGGTGACATCACGATGACATCACGGTGACACCACGGTGACGTCGCGGTGACGTCGCGGTGACGTCGCGGTGACATCACGTGACCACGCCCCCTCATAAACGAACCATCACATGCTGTGTTCCAGGTGTGGGTGATGACATCATGAGGAGGGCAGTGAGCCTCTGTCCTGCAGCGCAGCAGGTGAATATGATATGGTAATATCATATTATATCATATCATGCGGCGCCGTTCCTGCGTCTGTCTCCGGGTCTTTGAACCTGCAGGTCTTCCCTCTCGTGGCTCCTCTAAGACACCGACTCCTCTTCTGTTTGTTTGTTGTTGGTTTTTTTCAGATCTTTTAAAACAACATTGATTGTTTCCCAGAACGACTTCCTGTCGCCGTGGTAATGATTATGCAGATGTGGCACAACCTTTCCGTTTGACGGGCGGTTCCCACGGGGAGGCGGTGACACGACGGCTGCTGCCACGGCGACAGGCGACCGACATGCCCCCCCCCATCACCCCCCCCCCCTTACCCCCCTCCCTTCAACCCCCCCCTCTCACCCCCAGTGCTTAGTCTGGCCTTTTCTCTGCCGTGGAGGTGATGGAGGAGCTCTGCTTAAAGCAGAAGATGAAAGATTATATTAACTCATCATCATCATCATCATCATCATCACGCCACTAAAGCTTCAGTTAAAATATCATCACTTATTGCTTTTTATTACTATTATTATTATTGTTGTTATGTGTGAAACTGTTATTGGTCATCGTGTTTGTTTGTTAGTGTTATTAATATTATTTTAACATCATTTAAGAATAAATATTAGAGCAAATTTAGAACAAAGAACAAATCAAAACATTCAAAAAGAAAAATATATATTTGTATTGTTTATACCATAAAATATTTAGACTTGTATTTTAGTTCCATTATTTGCAAAAACCATAAACTACATTTGACATTAAAATATGAAAAGAAACAAACAACTTAAATAATTTACACTGTAAATAAAGAATATTTATTTAAATATGTATTTTTCCGGCCTCCTTGAGTGTGTTTTAAAGAAAACACAATTTATTATATTTTCATAAAGAACTTCTAACCTGATGTTCCTGAACACAAGAAATAGTTTGAAATCATTTAACCTAATTATTAACTAAACTCCTGTTTATGATTCAGAAAAGTATGAAAAACTGCACCCTATAAATATTGTGAAGGAATCCAACGTTGTGTTGCTTTTGTAACACAAAATAAATATAATTATAGAACTGAATGAAACGTGAAACCTGAGACTCAAAGTGAAGGATTCTCTCTCCTCCAATCACGGCTCAGCTCTGACTCATTCTCCCTCGTGATTGGCCGTCTGCCGCCTCGCTGACAAGCGGAGCTTCTTCATCATATCTCTACTTTTTCCTCTCCTCCTCCTCTTTTTCTCCAAATCATTTTTCCTTTCATACCCAGTTTTTTTTCTTTTTCTTCCTCTCCTCCTCTTCCTCCGCTCCGCCGCCGGGGTTTTTTATTTGAGGGGAAATATTCCAGGCGAT
>NW_027175844.1:25000-27500 GCF_023055335.1 Clinocottus analis
TGTGTGTGTGTAGTGTGTGTGTAGTGTGTGTGTGTAGTGTGTGTGTGTAGTGTGTGTGTAGTGGGTGTGTGTAGTGTGTGTGTGTGTAGTGTGTGTGTAGTGTGTGTGTGTGTAGTGTGTGTGTAGTGTGTGTGTGTAGTGTGTGTGTAGTGTGTGTGTGTAGTGTGTGTGTGTAGTGTGTGTGTGTAGTGTGTGTGTGTAGTGTGTGTGTAGTGTGTGTGTAGTGTGTGTGTGTAGTGTGTGTGTGTAGTGTGTGTGTGTAGTGTGTGTGTGTAGTGTGTGTGTGTAGTGTGTGTGTGTAGTGTGTGTGTGTAGTGTGTGTGTGTAGTGGGTGGCACGTTGCAGCTGACCTGATCCATCCATCACCAGCTCGTCGTCTCCGCTGCTCGCTCCTCAAACTCGGTTTTTGTTTGGAAACCATCCATCATCTTCCTGTGTGTGTGTGTGTGTGTGTGTGTGTGTGTGTGTGTGTGTGTGTGTGTGTGTGTGTGTGTGTGTGTGTGTGTGTGTGTGTGTGTGCTGGGCGTTAAACTTGTTCTCAGGGTTCTTTCACACGGCTGAAGTCTTCGGGGTGAAGTTAAAGATTGTTGGAAAGAAACGACTGAAGGAATGTTTATGAATATAAATACTGACGACCTTTAACCTCTGAGTCATGGGAGCTGGAAGGCATCCATCCATCATCCATCCATCCATCATCCATCCATCATCCATCCATCCATCATCCATCCATCATCCGTCCATCATCCATCCATCATCCATCCATCATCCATCATCCATCCATCATCCATCCATCATCCATCCATCCATCCATCCATCCATCCATCATCCATCATCCATCCATCATCCATCCATCCATCATCCATCCATCATCCATCCATCCATCCATCCATCCATCCATCCATCATCCATCATCCATCCATCATCCATCCATCCATCATCCATCCATCATCCATCCATCAGCCATCCATCATCCATCCATCTGTTTAGTGTTGTGCAGGTCGCCATCTTGTTGTTGTTTATTTGGAACCACATTTGGGACGAGAGGGAGGAGCTAAAGGCGGGGCTACTTACCGTTAGCCCCAACTCACGGTCAGCACCTCGGTCAGCACCAACTAACGATCAGCACCTTGCTAGCTGCTAGCATAGCTAGCAGCTAGCAAGGTGCTGATCGTTGTGACCTGAAGAGACTTCCAGTTCCGTTAGCTTCACGTTCAGAACCAGAGGACGAAACTTTAAAACTCTCAAAGAAACAGAGACGATGCGATTCATTTCTTTCCTTTTCTCACCTCCTGACGGGCCAGACCTCTTTATCTGCCCCCCCCCCCCTCCCCCCCGCCCCCCGCCCCCCCACTCTCTGGCCTTCTTCCCGTATACATCTGCGCGCTCAAAGCTACAAAAGACGTGATTATGATGTATCATGTAACAGAGAAAGTCTCTTTGTTTCTGCCGTAAAGCAGAGAAATCGATGGTGGGCGGTTGGGGCCCCCGAGGGCCCCGGCGCCTCCTCTGGACCGGCCCGGTCAGGGTGAGGCCCGGCCGGGGGGCTGCGGCGGGCTCAGGAATGCTGATGCTACATTTAGCCTGACAGTGATGCATGCCTCGGCCTCGCCGTCCGGTTAGCTCGTACCTGAGGGTCCGGACGAGGAAGATCAGCTGCAGACCAGGACGAGGTTAAGGAGGAGGAGGAGGAAGAGGAGGAAGAAGAGGAGTATTTTTAGAGCCAGCAAAGTCTGAGGGGGAGGAAGAGATGGAGTATTTATTATTTTAGGAGGGTGGGAGACGAGGGAGATGAAGAGAGAAAGAGAGGAAGAGGAGAAGCTGAGGAAGTCCTTTGGTGAGCAACTGAAAAAATATAAATATTTTGAAAAAAAATCAATTTTCAGATCCCAAATGAACAAATTAAAGACATAGCAATGAAATAATTAACCATGAACAGGCTGTCCACAACACCAACTGATGAAGATGAACCAGGAAGTGGAAAAAGCTCAAAATGACTCTGGACCTTTTTTTCTAAACTGTCTTTGATGAAGTTAACTGAAGAAACAGAATAATTTGTTTCTTCAGTTGGGATTTTATACAGTTTGAAAAAAAATACACACACACACACACACACACACACACACACACACACACACACACACTCTGCCCTCTTTGTTTCCGGCGTTGACCTCTGACCCCTGGTGCAGCGGGGCGTCATTAGGCCGCCCTGCAGCCTGTGTGATGCGTTCACAGTCGATGTATTGACGTTACTCTGAAACTCAGCTTCTGCTTCCTGATTCTACTTATCATGATTATATGAGCTGGACACCTGGACCCACGCAGGAGGCGTTCAGGGGCAGCGGGGAGTGTAGGACCGTCCTGTTTCCTCCGGTTGTATAGAAGTCTATGCTTCATGTGTTAAAGCTGCATTCTCTCTCCTGACCACCAGGGGGCGACTCCTCTGGTTGTATAGAAGTCTATGCTTCATGTGTTAAAGCTGCATTCTCTCTCCTGACCACCA
>NW_027175844.1:32500-35179 GCF_023055335.1 Clinocottus analis
CACACACACACACACACACACACACACACACACACACAGCTATATTTATACAGCAGCTACTCACATTGAGATACAACGGAGGGAAAGTCATTTAAAATCTCATTTTACAAAATAAAATGAGATTTTTTTTGCTCTTTAATATTTATTACTTATTTTTCTGGTTCCGCTTCAGTAGCATAAACAATAACACACTTTTTTGATTAGCCTCTGGAAAAGAGATTTATTAACAAACATGTTATTTCGTGTTTTTACATGTTATTATGTGTTATTACATGTTATTACAGGCTCGCTCTCGGGTCGATGATGACGACCTCCTTACTGCTCACCATGACGGTCTCCTCTCCGGATGCTACTCGGCCTGAAGCAGCAACGTCTCGCCCTGAGAACAGCAACGGGCAACGCGTGTCAGAAGGTAAGGATGCAAGAAAATGCTCATTGTTTAAGCTTTTGATGAGAATATGTTCAACTAAAAGATGCTTTCTGGATTGTTAGACCACAAACCGTGAGGGTTCCTGTATTAAAGTAGTACTCACCCTTTCTGTGGCACCTGGGTTGACAATCATATCCGAGAGAGGGAATGCACACAGCTGTGTCGCAGTGGATAGTCACCTGGCAAAAAAAAAAAAAATTAGATATGGCAATCTGAAAATAATACAAAAACTAAATTACTCGTTTCTCTGCTAGCTGGATCCTGTACCTTTTCTTTGAGATGACTGTAAATCTTTGCACCTGAAGTAGGTCCCTTTGGAATAATGGTCGGCATTACAAATGAGAACATCTTGAAAACAAAACGTTTGTGGTGCGTTGGGTACTGGACTTGTGTCGTGGTGTGCATTGAGAGCAGGGTGGTCTGGTAACGGTCATCACTGTATGGGCAGCTGTGGCAGGAAGAGAGAGAGAAAGTGTGGAATACGGACTGAGTTCAGCATTAAGAAAGCAATAGCAGACGGACTATTTTAAAGTCAAATCAACAGTCACTCTTACCCATCAGTCAGCAAGTCCCACTGAGGATGACTGTAAGGGTCGGGGCTAGATGTTGCCCAGCATCTGCCGAGAGTCAGGATGAGGTTGGGATCGGTTCTGTGCAGCATCCGGACTTCAACGTACACGGGGCCCCTGAGCACCTTCGTCACGGGGTAGTCGGCGTCCACGTAGAAGGAGCTGTAGACGATCTCCTCTGCTCAAGCGGAAACAAGTTTTTTGGGGTTGCTGACACAGTTGCGGCAACATGAAAAGACGCTGCACAAAACTGTCTCCATCACACCTCACCTTCCACGCAGCCCTTGTTGATGCACTGTCCGTTGGCCAGCCTCAGCTCCACGTCCAGAGGTCCGAGAGCTGCGACGGGCTGCGGCGCTGGAGCGACGCCGACCTCGACCACCACGGCCTTCACCGAGGTGCCGATGTACCGACACTGCATGAGCAGCCTGAGACGAGGGATGTCAGCCAGTCAGTAAACCATCGGAGTTTAACCCCCGAACACATTGCAGTGATTTCAAGGTCAGTTTACTGTATCTTCTGGATACCACTGAACATGTTTAAATCCAAGCAGTACATGTGTGTTTTTGTTGTGACCACTCAGTGTTAAAGAAAGAAAAAACATACTCAAAGTCGCTATCCCTAGTAATTAGTCCGACGGGTCCAGAAGTGACGTCAAAGGAGGAGGACATCTTGTTCTCATAGATAAGAACCCCATACTCCTCCTACAGCAGATGAACAGTGTTTCAATCCACCCAACAAACATGAATACCAATCAAATCGAACGCTCAAAGGAGTTGCGTAATGTACCGTCAGCACTGTGCCGCAGGCAGAAACGGGGAACTGGTAGATGGCAAAAGCCGAGGTGAGGCCAACAGGATTGCACCTTTCATCCTCTGCCAGGAATTTGATTGACGTGAAGATGATGTGTGGGAGGGTGGCGTCTCTGGCCACCACCACAATCATTTGGGCGTCCTTGGTGCACTGAACGGTCACTTCACAACAACAAATTTGAAAGCGAAGATGAGTGCATTTGCTACACTTAAGTCGATATCCATTTAATTTCTGACATAATTAGAAACTGACTTACCGGCATTGCCGTAAAAGCATGTGTGTCCATCGAAGCAGCAGTTTATAGCCTCACATTCTGAGCCCGAGATGGCATCAACTCCACACCGTATCTTTTCTTCATCAATCACTAAACAATGATCCGCTGGGCGTGGGACCGGGTCCGGGGGTGATGGTGGGAATTGCGGGTTCCTTGGTGGGAATTGCGGGTTCCTTGGTGGGAGTTGTGGGTTCCTTGGTGGGAATTGCGGGTTCCTTGGTGGGGATTGCGGGTTCCTTGGTGGGGATTGCGAGTTCCTTGGTGGGGATTGCGGGTTCCTTGGTGGGGATTGCGGGTTCCTTGGTGGGAATTGCGGGTTCCTTGGTGGGAGCTCATCGGTCCTTGGTGGGAGTTGGAGTTGTGGGTTCCTTGGTGGGAGTTGTGGGTTCCTTGGTGGGAATTGCGGATTCCTTGGTGGGAATTGCGGGTTCCTTGGTGGGAGCTCCTCAGTCCTTGGTGGGAATTGTGGGTTCCTTGGTGGGGATTGCGGGTTCCTTGGTGGGAGCTCCTTGGTCCTTGGTGGGAGTTGTGGGTTCCTTGGTGGGAATTGCGGGTTCCTTGGTGGGAGCTCTTCGGTCCATGGTGGGACTTGC
>NW_027175845.1:0-35021 GCF_023055335.1 Clinocottus analis
TTTGCCTGGTCTACTTCCTTACTTACAGTATGTGAGACTATTCTCACTGCTGGCCTGATATCTGGTGCTTATCAACAGAAAGCTCTGCTCTTTCTCTGCTGTCTTCAAAATCTTCTATTCTTCTATTATTTAAATGGCTCCTCTGTGACCTGTACCTGAAGAATCAGGTGTCAGGGACAACGTTCCAAATTAGTGTCATGGCCAAGGAGTCTCCAACAAAGGAGATAACTTCCAAATACTAAAACATGAACTTGTTTTCCCTGCTATTTAAATGCATTGATACTCTAACAAGAGTACCACTAGATTCATACCGCCCTTATGCAGGCACGTGCAGTCCAGCACGAGCAGCTAACCTTAGTCGCTGATTGACTTCCACGCAAAAACACTGTCAGTTGTAGTAGTTGAGGGCACCAGGTCGAGACAGAGGCTCCGCTCTGAAGGATTCAGCACAAGTCTTTGTGGGCAAGTTATTATTTCCATTGTGACCTGGCCGACCCGTAATAAAATGTATGTGTTTTGGTTCCCTTTTCATATTTATTTACATTTATAACATTTTAGAAATGTATATCTCCTTCCAACCTCTGCGGGTAAAGGTATCACAATTACAAAATGTTTAACAATAACTAGCTCAAAGCAAATGTAACCCAATATTAAAAAAGAAACCATCAACCATGCAGCACATGTCTGAAGTCAGCACTGATTTGTCTGTATGTGGGTCATCGTGTCGTTGTCAAGGCTGTTGTTATGACGCTTGCAGCTCACTCTGACAAAATCATAATGGTTAGCTGTCATGCCAAGGATAAATTCAATCTTTTCTAAAGAGTTCTACTCCTTCCCTCATAAAAAGGGACCAGAGGATGCTGTGGCCTGCATTCTGCAATTCCTCCTCCAGAACCTGGACTTCTACTTGTGGACCTCAGTTCTGCTTTTAACCACAATCAAAGGCTACACCGGGGGTCGGCAACCCGCGGCTCTAAAGCCGCATGCAGCTCTTTAGCGCCGCCCTAGTGGCTCCCTGGAGTTTTTCAAAAATGTATGAAAATGGAAAAAGATGGGGGCCAATCGGTCTTCAGACCGGCCCTGTATCCGGCCTCACACCGCCTCTTTTCCTCTGCAGAGTTTAGAAATTCAAATATGCTTCTGGGGGAACGTAATTTGTAGGAGACAGGGTTGCTCCAGGATGCGCTGCAGGGAAAATAATCATGTGATTATGAATGCTCATTATGTATTTGTAGCCCACTTAGTCATTTTGATAGTAGGCTAATATAGACACTTGCAACATGTGTTGCCTTCATTATAAGACTTTTATTTTTTTGCGGCTCCAGACATATTTGTTTTTAGTTTTTTTTGGTCCAATATGGCGCTTTGAACATTTTGGGTTGCCGACCCCTGGGCTACACCATTAACACTTCTCCCCGTCTGATCCATCTCATACATCATTTGCTGAATACTACTCATCACTCTGCTCTAGACAGCAAGGTTGCACACTACACCCAGTGGTGAGGTGATTGTCAGCAAACCAAAGGAAGTAATAATTGGTCATACCTCACGTCAGCATCATTATTGACATTTTTAAATCTCGGAGTGTCTTGACAATAGACTCTTCTTCTATCGGTGCAATAACAACATTAAAAAAGGATCTACCAAAGACGACCTGCCATCTGTAAGTTCAAAGGATCATCTCCACCAATTTGAATGTTCTGTTCCACCTACTTCTTCTACATCTGTAACTCGCATGCATAGCCAAATTTTAACCTCAAGAGAACAGGACATAACTTATTCACTCAATCACCACCTCCACCTACTGACCTTCAGGTGTAGGTACAGAGCAATGACGTACAGAAGGGCTCGCTTTAGGAAAAGTCGGATCTGACTTAAACAGCAGGCACACCTGTACTGTGTGTGTACTGTTGTCTGTTATGGAGCGTGTTGGGTTTTGTAGAATTGTAATATTCTGGGATGTGAATATTGGACTTGCCCGTGTATAATAAAGAATTGTAGTCTAAAGTGTTTCACAAAGGTAGGATTCTTCAATGGCTAAATCTCAAGGATGCCTCTTTATCAAATCAATGATAAGAATTCCTTTTAATAACAAGAATTGAGTCGCTCATCCAGACAATTTTAAAGGGATGCATGTGCGTATTCTCCGCGCTCCTAAAATACCCACAATCCTATTTTGGGTTGCGCATATTCTGTCGCCCAATTTGGTAACAGAGTAAATATGCTAGTAAACTTTCAGTCATTTCTCCCCAGCAGTCTGCAAAAATATTGCCAATGCAGTAGCTTAACCTTCACTCTTTGAGGTCTATTTCAAAAGTTTGTTCTAACTTTGTTGCACAGCGACAGGCTCGTTCAGCAAACTATTAATAGTAGTCATACCGGCAACATCAGAGACACCAGCATGTATTTTCCAACTTGGTGAATTCAAAGCTTTATTTGTTGAAACAGAGGAAAGAGCTAACTAGCGTGAATACTTGAAGGGTAATATCCTCTGATGATTACTTCAAAGCCTTGCACTTGGGTGTGCTTAGTTTTGAAGAATTTGACCAAGTAAAACATAGATACTTGGCCAGGAAAGCTACATTCTTAGACAGAGGATGTTTGAGCAATTGGCCCTCTGCTAAGTCTTGTGTCATTTTGTCTGAGTGATTGGTTAATGTTTCTGGTTCAACTAGACATGAAAAAGGAACTTAAAGGAGCACAAACCAAACTGATTAGAATTACGGCTCACAGCTTCGATAGGTCACATTTGAGAGAATATAAAATGTTCCGTTTTAGAAAAAACCTTTCGATAAGAGACGAGTGAAAGTTCAGGTACTGTACAACGACAGAACTAGTGAAGTAAACCAGAACCGTATCAGGCCAGGAAGAGTAGTGCAATGGAGCAACAAGCTACCTTATCTAATTACAGACGTGCCAAATCTGGACTTAAAGGCAAAGTGAGGCTGTTCAATGCCTTTTTCCGAATATAGTGATACATATTTGACTTCACAGTAGAATACATCATTCTATATTCATATTTTCGATAGATTTACTCTCACACTGCAAATTGATCTTTCCATATCTGCAAAGGTTTATGTGTTGTGGATCAATACCAGTTTCTCTATAATTATTTTTGTGGTGCTTCTTGGTGCCTGCTTTGAAAGCACATATTTCACTCTGTGCTCCCTGCTTTCAAACTGAAATATGTGATTCTTAAACAAAGTAGATGAGACTAAAAACAAGCCAACTCCATTTTGGTACATTATTCTTTGAAGCTCCCCAGTAATTAGTAGTCGTTCTCATTGATTTTGTGAAAATGTGAGTCCTAAATGCGTGTATTGTTTTAGTTATAATTTGAGGACACAGAAAACACCGGCAGACACCTGTCAGGGATGTTGTAATCCTTCGACATCCTCTCTGCTCAAAAGCTGGGCTGTCATGTGGAGTGTAAATAACAGTGGCAGTCTGTATGGTGGTAGAACAACTCACAGAAAGCTGGGTATATAATATGACCATGACACAGTTGGGAGCATTAACTTCAAAGTGGAATTTACAATTACAAACAGAAGCAGCCCAGTGGGTGTTCCCCATGTTGCACAAACCTGGCAAACCAGCTTAGTAAAGTGTGAAAACAATGCTATGAATGTATCAAAAGTACTATTTTAGCTGAATTTGTGAAAGTGATTGCATCAGTTATTTGACGTGTCATAGAATGGTCTTTGTGCTTTATTATTTTGGCTTTGACTGTTGAACAACCTTTTTCCAGGAGTTGTGCGTTTGTGGGGTAAATCAATGCCTCCAGTAGACTGAGAACTGTAAAGTCGTAATGTGAAAAACAATCTGACAATACAATCAGCTTGACTAACCGTTTAATGTTTGCATTTGCAAAGTAAGAGCACAAAGCAATATAACATGATAATGCTGCTTTCACACCAAAAGAGTTGCGATTTTTCCACTTTGTGGTAAATTAGCTTTTTTTCGCGACGGAAAGGGGGCGCGTCTTTTCTGTGGCTTTACATCGTGAAAACGGTTACCAATTCCTTCATCCACCATTGAAATAACCACAAGTTCTGCTTTATACTTGTTGTGAAAGTCCCACAAACGTTGGACCATCAAACGCCATCGTTCATAACATTATCCGTGGCAACACACAACTCCAACCTGCGTCTGAATGAAGCCGCTTCCCAGAGCGACTTCAGGCGGACCAGCAGCCAGTTGAATTCAGCAGCGGCAGGATGACGCTGGTGCTGGGCGGAGCAACTCAATGCTGATTGGCTTTCGCGACTCATCTTCGGGCGAAATTTTCAACTGCGGCGAAATACATCCTTTGATACAGTACCGTAAAAACTGGACATCCGGACGCTGTGTTTGCTGTAGCTGGCGATTTCAAAACAAGATTTTAACGATTTTAATCACCGCAACCTCAAGAGTGTCCTCCAGAAATACCATCAACATGTGAACTTTCCGACAAATTGCAATGTTGTAGCAATGCATAGTATATAAAGATAAAATGAGCAATACTATTATCATATTTTATCACAGCAATACTATTATCAGATTTTTGTGCAATACAGTTATATCTTTTTTTTTTGTTACCTTAAGTTTTTGTAATTCTATGTTAGGAGGCCTGCGCAAAATAAGCTTTTCATTGTATAGAATAACTAATTATCTGTGCATATGACAGTAAAACATCTTGAATCTTAAATGCATAGAGCCAAAGCATGTCTAGCCTTCTTAGAGAGTGGGAACAGGGTAAAACATTTGGCATTAAATATAACTTTGGAACATAAAGTCATAGTATACCATACAAAAAGATGCAGTCTGCAGTGCATAACTCTGCATCAGGTATATTTAACCCTGAGCCACAATTTAGGAACTACTGTCATGGCCACAATTTGACATGCCTGTTCTTGTTACGCACGGCCAGTCAACCCAGTTATCTTCCACCAACTCATCCCTCAACAGTACATCTACCCTCTTTCATCTTCTTCATCCACTCTTTGCTAGATCGGTCGTTACAACCTCAGTGGTATTTTGCTCGCTTTCACCAGCTTAGTTTAGGATTCTTATTCAGAGTTTATTTAAGTGGTTTCCCTTGCATTTACCCTTCTGAGCCTACAGTATGGATCATCCTCCCTGTTCCATGACAGTTTTTCCTTTGGTTCCTCCGAGAAATAAAACCCTTAAGCACATACTCTCTGGTCTGTGTTTGTGTTTGGATTGCAACCACACCCCGCGACAACTACTTAAGAAAATTGGTTAAGCAAAGTATTTGCATGGAGGCTGCAAATATTAGCAATGCCCAGATAACACATTTCTTACCTCCAGTAAGAACCAAGTATCACTGCAAAGAGCATATTATAAGCAAACTACATTATGCAAAGTCGTAGGTGAAGTAACAAAAAGTTAGGGACTGGAACAGAGTGTGAAGGTTGGTCCCAAATGCAACTCTAGAGTTTAGGTGATCATTAGTGCCCCTGTCCTCTCCAATGGACATGGGAAAGCTCACTCCAGACACGCTAGTAAAACAACCCGAGACAGCATTGCATTAGTCACAAACTGGCTGAGTAAAGTCTTATGAATAATGGAATAGGCAGATCAGCAATGAAAACAGTGTATGGCACAATGCAGGCTGAATGGCAGTAGTAGGGTGAAGAGACAGAATGAACATGGTCTAGGTTTAAGCCAACGACCCTCCCTTTCTACCTCATTTAAAAACAATTTCCACCTGGACATTTGAAACACAAAACAAAGTCAAACAATACAATGCGATTGTATTAAAAGATAACTATTACTTCCAATTTAGCCCTTTTTTTTTTACAAACCAAGTGTGCCTTTTACACTTGGCTGTACAAATATATACTCCATAATGAACAGTGACCTAAAGCTCAAAATACCCTCCAGTTTACGAGATCTAATCTCCCACCCAGCAGCCTTGGATCCAGTAAAGCAGTCAAGAAGCTGATGAATTGGGAAGCACAAAGTCACATATAAAAAAATTGCTTATGCGTGCATGTGACCGTTTCCGAACTCTCCTGATCAGTACCTAAAAGTGTATCTACCACAACATGCAGATAATGTTTTTGCTGAAACATAAGAATTCAAAAAGCAGAAAAGGTAGAAGTATGGTCAGCAAGAAAAGAGATTCAACTGCTGACCCAAAGTGCGAATCAAAATGATGATTTTACAAATTGCAAAGCACAAAGCCTGCAAATAGATAAAGCCAACCCACAATGATTTGTCTGCACAACTCTTCCAGCTTACAGATACACAACGCTTGACTTACCCAGTAAGTGCCAACCGATGTAGCATACCCAAAAACAAAAGTCATTTAAATTTTACGAGGAAATTAAGGAAATCAAGCTCCACCAGCACAGCTCATACAAACAAAACCCAGCTTGAACTATAACATTTCCAATGGTAATTACAGACAATTTTAGGCAATTGAATGGAGAAATTGTAAACACTTTCAGGCAGACAAAGGTCAAAACCACGACAGTAGTCCACCAAGCCAACAAAGCCAAGGTGGGCCGGTGGGATAAGACCCAATCCTAATCTCCACTCATACGCACTCATGGATTTTGAGGCGTGCTCCTGCTAAATTGGTCAGGGTTTAGTGTCCCACTGTTGAGTGCTTGAGGGTTCTCCGGCAGACATTTTGAGCCCTTCATAAACCCTTTCTGTGAGTCAGCATTAAATGTCGACCTTGCCCAAGGAATTTACCCACAATTCATAGCAATGTGACATTAAACACGCAGTTACCAATGGAAGCAAGAGAACATGAAAATAAAGAAAAGGTAAACAAAGAGTAATAAATGTGTGTGGGCACTGGAAGCTTTATTCCTTTGAAAATGCCCTTTTCTTACTGTCATATATACTATAAAAAGACACATTGAGCTATTGCAAGCATGCTGAGAGCTGTTCATGATATATTTAAAAGAAAGTCTTTGGTTCAAATTCATGGGAAGGTTTTACATTATTAAACAGATGGATTAAGAGCAGCAGCTATATCTCTCATCATTAAACAGGTTAAATGGTGCTGTCGCCAACTAGGTGATCTATTAATTGTGAGCAGTTGACCTGTCCTGGAATAGGCTGACCTTGCTACCCGCAATCACTCAGTCTCAACTCCAACTGCATTCCTCTTATTCCCAGGTGACCCAAGCTCTGATCTATGAAAGCAGGAGGTATTATCTGGCCATCCTGGATTTCAACAGTATTGACGAACGACAAAGCTTTTCTCAGCAGACCCCAAGCCCGACTGCCCAAAAAAACAAACAGATAAGAGGCACAAGTGAGGGAGTTTGTATTGTTCCCAGTGACTAAATGTCTTCCATGTAGGGTCGGCTGCTTTCTTTCTTTCATCAGATAAAGTGAAAGTTAAGAATTACATTCCAAGACTAAATAGTGAACACTTGCAATTTCTGACAAAACCATTAACAAAAGTATTGACAGATTATACTACTCACAGACATTGGATCTTATGAATCTTTCATTTTACGAATATGTGGGTGTTGCTTCCTAAAGTTTACTTGCTGCCATGTTGTTATTATTGTTTTTGTTATTATTATTATTATTTCTTAAAAAGCGGAGCACATAAAATAATTAAGGAGGTAACATTTTTTTTAAATGGGGGAGCAAAATAGGCATGACTTTTCCCGGGAATTATAAACATCAAGTTAAAAACAGTTTAACCATAATTACCATCGCCAGGGAGGTTATGTTTTCAATTCAGTTTGTTTGTTTGTAAGCAGGATTCTGAAATTTTGGTGGAAGCCATTAAATGTGGAGTGGATCTGAATCACGGGGCAGATTATTTTTTACTTTCATTAACATTGCGAGATAAAGCGTGCTCTTGGAGGAGGTGAAAGGTGCCCTTCGAGTGTCTGAATAATTCTCCCGTAAATAGAACCATTGTTCCTTTTTGGCTTTACCCATGAATATATTATTACATATTACAGCATTATTTTAGGGTTGTGATCTTATTGAGGTGGTTTCATACACATGCAACATGTGGAATGGTCTGTAAACTGGCATCAGGCAGAGAAAAACTAATAAGCCAGGTTCTTGTTGCAGTAGAGTGACAATCTCATCGAATCATGTGGTGATGCAATCATCAGTTTAAAATCATTGTTTAAAATGCTCTGATAACACATTTGAACATGTTTTAAAAAAAATAAAAAATACTCATTCTACCCAAAGCTAACTGAAAAGGTCTATTGATAATGGATTCATGAATCAACATATCTGTCGATATGTTTATCCATCATCTTTTACACTGGATTTTACTTATATAATTGTCAGTGTTAGAAAATAATAATTGCATGCTGTTCTAATGGTACGGATGGAGCATTTAGTTTACTAACCCTCTGCAGCTCTCGCAACATCAAATATGTTCCTAATTCCCAGTATCACCCTATACAAAAAGGAAGCAAAACCTCAAGCTGATACCAGTCGGTCAATACTGTCCAAGTGTTTGATTCTAACCTGCGATAGCCTTCATGCTAATTAGTTTTCTATCTGCCACAGCCCCTATTAGATGCTAGGTCAAAACCATTGATAGTGGCAAAGTCAATGACTATCTACTTTACTTCTCGTGAAATAGCTTCCTTTGAAGTGAGGAGGCTACTCATCATAATTGTGAAGCTGCTCTTTACAGGCTGGTTGTGTAGGTGGTAGCTGCTATGACTTTTACTGTGCTGAAAATAAACCTGCACATTCAGAGTAGCAATTACATTGTCATTATCTTGGCATTGCAATTATGTTTCCTTTCTCTCTGCACATAACAAACTATTCTTCCTCTTTAAAGGTGCATTCAGTTTGACATCATCCTGTGATAGGGCAATAATTAGTTAACATAAAATAATTAGAGATCGGTGAAGGATTTATGAGAAATATACTGTAGGTTGCATTTACTTTTATTTTAAATATCAAACATCCAAAGGCACGATCTGTTGTGCTCTTTGTAAACTTAAGTTGTTTATCAAACAACCAGTTTTTTAAGATTTGCAGTTTGAAAGAAAGCTTTTGAAATGATGGTTATGAATCAAATCTATCTTTTTTAGACAGCGTGCGTGTGACGTTGAGAAACAGGAAAAAGAAGAGGAAAATACACAGTTTGTTGTGTCAGGATGCTGAACCTCCTGACTTCACAAAAAGCAAGACAAGAACCACTCAGTCATTTATTTGACTGACGTGTGCAATAACCTGCTTCATAGGAAATGGCATTCAGAGTACAAATTCAAACTCTGTCAAGGGATGTTTCACTTTGGAGATGCTGTCAGAAAGAAATGAAATATTGGAGACCAGCCAGGAAGCCTCAAGAGGAGTCCCATTGACAGAAATGACGACGGAAATAAAGGTCTAAATAAAAAAAACACTGATGCATCGCCCACAAAGACAAAAGCCCTCAAGGTACAAATTCCACCTATGCATCAATGTTATTGATACAGTAAGACATAAAGGTTACTATCGTGGTGATTTCAGCCATTACCCACTCAAATCAAGCCATAAGGCTAAAAACAGTAGAGCATCCACCCACTGAAAGAAAAGCAGAGGGAGGTTGGTAACAAGCTTCCATCGACCTCATTAGGTCGTAGGGAAGCTCCAACCTAACAACCGGTCTTGTCTCTTGTGAATCCACACACACACACACACACACACACACGTACGCGCCACACATGCGCAATCCACACACAGCGTCATTCCTCAACAGTACACGTTGCCTGCTCAACAGGCTTGTAAGCCCAAGGTAAATCAAGTGCTCCTTTAGGCACCACTGTACCTGTCTGCAACACCTGTGTTTATTAAAAAAACAAAAAGGTGGTGTCGATATAACTGGATATTTCCTGTCTGATTCTTGTTTGAGCCATCTCAGGCAGTTTATAACCTTGCATAACACCACACTGACCTCGATGGAGCTGTTGGCCAGAGTGGGACCAGATATGTAGTGAAGCAGGCAGAATCATTACATTAGTGATGAGCATATCTATAACAAAAGTATGGATGCTGCCATACCTTTGTCTGTTTGCCAGAAAGATGCAGTCAGTTTAAGAAAATGTTCAGCTAAATTATGACAACACCATAGCATTATCGTCGCTGAGATTAACTGTGACATGATTAAACTTCCAAGCCCTCAGGCCCCACAGTTATGTTAAAATGTTGTATAATTTGGTTGCTTTTTCTTTGCTCTGTCCTTTAATAAAGCTGTGAACAGCTAAAATATTTGCAGTCGATTTGTCTGTTTTAATTGCATTGAACGGGAGAGGAGAAGAGGACTAATTTCAGTGATTAGTGAGATATTATTACTGGCTATCTATAATAACAGTGACTAAATAGTACTTGTAACTAATTAATACTTAAATATATAAAAATCTCCTCCATGCCATGAAAGTACAAAAGCTCTAAATCAGTATCTGTATCAGAACGTTTGCAGAAGCAAACACATGGGCCTGTTAAAGCACAATGCAAGCCACTAAAATATGATGTGTGAAAATATGTGAGGCCTTTTAAAAAAGAGGGATTTGAAGAATATTGTTTGTATGTGTGAGATTACGTGTCCACAGAGTAACCCAAGTTGTGAAAGACAGACTTTGAGCAGATGCTTCCACTAGTTTTACAATCAGATCATCAACAGACTACAGTAGCATGAGATGCAACAAGTGAGTCATGTGACCAGATGGACGGAACCTGCAACGTGGTCTTCTGCTTCTTTTGTCAGCTATTTGAAAGAGATGAGTTTGTTTCTGCGATTATATATATATATATATATATATATATATATATATATATATATATATATATATATATATATATATAATTGCAGATATATATATATATATATATACATATATATATCTATATATATATGTATATATAGATATATATACATATATATATAGATATAGATATATATATATATATATATAAATATATATATCTATATATATATATAGATATATAGATATATAGATATATACCACTATATATACTAAACTAGTGGAAGCATCTGCTCAAAGTCTGTCTTTCACAAGCGTGTACAATAGGTTGTATTATTGTGCTATGTTGTGTAAATGGTGGCTCTCCATTTGTAAAACTCTTGCAAGATGGTTGCGATTAGGCATCGACCTAAAGGGTTCGGATAGGATTTATCAGTTTTCCTAGTTGCCATTTAGACACAAAGCTTGTACTGTACTTCATAGTATGGTAATATTATATATTATGAACACATGATGATAGTAACAGTCAAACATTTCAAAACAGAAATTACTTATCAGCCTGTTAATTACTGATCTCGCAGTGACGTCTGTAGGCCTTGCCATTTTCAGACATTAGCAGATGCTAAGAAAGTATGTGATTGAGCAATAATGTATCAAAGCTCAGACCAAAAGGTCACACAGACATGGGGATCTATGCTTGCTTTGTTCACCAAACAAAAGACTCCCAGACTCTTGAAGAAAATGTCAAGGATACCTCCACCAAAAGGCTGTTTAGTACAACCCCAGCTTTCATTTGGCACTTTACACAAGAGGTTGAAAAAAACGTTGTTCAAAGTGACGCATGACTCATGTCATGTCAAGCTTAAATGTGACATGCCACTTCACTTTCACCTTTTAATTTTTGGCCTTTTTAAAAGGCAGAGCTTCAGATCCCAAAAAAAAGGGCATGTGAGGGAGTAGTGTAAATTATATTTCAACACATACCTTGAGGTTCTGTGTGTGTCAGGCACCATCTGCTGGTGTTGGAATGATCTGGAACTAGTGCTACTAATTTAAAGTCTGCAGGAAGACACTCTGGACCGCACATTTACGTCTCCGGATATCCAACCGAGAACAATACATATCAAGATAATTGGCAAGAAATCTTATTCCTCCAGGGAAAATTTCAGGTCTTTCTTTAACTTTGCTATTAAGCCTCCTTGCTTGCTCTCGCTTCTAATATTCCCATTGTCAATCGGCCAGGAAGCATCTTTAAACCATTTAGTGCTGGTATTTTATCAAGCTTTGGAGCAGCCACAACCCAATTAGGACATTTCCTTCCCAATGACAGTCATTGTGTGTCTTATGAGAAGCATATATGCATTTATCCAAACATACCGTATGTTGCTGTACAAGAGAGTGCCTGGTATCAATCAGTTTAACTGTAGCCAAAGCACTTTCACACCTCTCTGGGAAAATTGTGTGTGTGTGTGTGTGTGTGTGTGTGTGAGTGTGAGTGTGTGGCTCCCCGGTGGATTAGTGCGGAGTATCATGGAAAGGTTCTGAGTTTTGACTGCCTGCTGCTCATTATGCCTCAAAAGACAAGACCAACGGGGTTTTTTTCAACTAAAAAATGTATGATACTGGATTTCCATTCTGCGGCGCATTTGAAGCATTTGATGTGTCATTTTGTTTTGCTTTCAACAGCAGGGCAGTCCCTTTAGCAACATTGTGTATATGCATGTGCATATATTCTAAATATAAAATTGAATTCATGATGTGATATACAAATGTAACTGCACTATGAAGGCACAGAATACAATGCTGTGTATGGTACAAGTTACCATGAAGGCACCTCTGAAGGCATTCAAAATGAAAACAAAATATCTGCCACAGCAAATATAATCAGTGTCAAAATTGGACATTCTGTGAAACCCAACAACAAACAAAGCCTTCTCATTGCAAACACAAGAACTAACCCCAAATACACATTTAAGGCTACATGTATTACTCCAACATAATGCACTATACTATTTGTGGACACCATTATGATTAATATATGTAATGAACACATCCTTATTCTACAACTGAAAATTCTGCTAACATATTTTTTCTCAGCATATAACTGTAACCAGCATAACCAGATGATCTTCTATTGGCTTTAGGAGCTAATTGGCTGATGCATCGCTTCTGTGATGATGCTGGTCTTCGTGCTGTTGACATATTTGACATGCCGGAGAATGGGTTTCAAGAGAGAGAACGTATAGCAGTGGAATACATTCACAAAGATGTAATACAATTAAATAATTTACTGGTAAAATCCCAATGGAGGTGCAGAGCCACATGTCTGCCACACACAAACAAATACAAGAACACACAAGACAAACAGGAGCAGCTGCACTGGTGAGTTTGAACTTCATAAGCCTTACGCAGTATGACTGACACATATAAATATTCCACTGTGTGTTAGAAGAGTATATATTTACAATGTCTGTGATTTGGAGGACATTTTGAGATTCTAGTTAGTGCTTTAGGTTCTGCTGAACAGGTAAATACGTGTATTGCATTTTAGTTCACTCATGTTTCGAACTGGACCACACACAAAGGTCACTGAAGCTCACGTGTCCATTCCTTCCTTTTTTTTGTTTATTCTGGTCCAAACAACGTTTCGTTGAAAGCTTTTTCTCATGTAGTCACGCGAGCTGTAAAGAGCCGTGTTTTCATGCTGCATTAGAAGGTGTTTTTGGACCTTGGATATTTATAGTTAAACTTTTCTGAAAGCATCACAGATATTCATATTAGTTTCAACGTATGACACCAATTTATAATCATTAACTAGCATTGATGCATGTAGAACTTCATAACATTATGCAATTATACATTAACTTCACTGTAAGAGTTTCTCTTTTTCCTAAACTGTTCCCTCTAAAGACAAGAAAATTAAAGATTTAGAAAAACAGTTGTGACATTGCAAAGTGTTTGCACGTTTTTTTTTTAGCTTGTTTAGCAATTTGTTAAACTGAAAGTAATGCTTCAATTTTAAACAATTTGCTAGATTATTTGTATGGTACAGCCCAGTCCATCACATAAAGCATTTCTCTGGGGAACGACTCTCTTCTGGAGATGGTCTGTCTAATAAATTAGGTTATTTATCATTTCAGAGATTGGATCAAATCTGGGTGCTAGAACCCTGTAAACAAACAATATTTGTTTGGGTTTGAAATTTAATTTAATAAGCACAGGCAGCCGCACAGTGTTGTTTTTGTTGAATACATGTAATATCTCTCGGGAGCAGTGGGCTGAATTTAAATGTCACTATTGACCAGTCAGCTGCATCAATTGATTTGGCTTTAAACCCCTTAAAAGGAGGAATATACGACATTCTGAACATTGATATAGCAGCAAACCACTATTTGCTCATAAAGATATAGTGGAGTCTACCTGAGGAGAGGATGATGGCGCTCTCCTTCTGTGTGTATTGTTGTCAAAGCTTCTCCTTGAGTTGTTGTCATAGCCGGCCGGGCCAGCTGCATGTGCTTTCAGTGCATGAGAGCGTGCCACACTTTTTGGCTCAGAACTGCCGCTCTGCCCCGCTCTTAGTGATTACAGCTGATAATGTTGTGCCGACCGAAGGGTCGTTGCTGAAGCATAGCACCCCCCTTCTGATACCCCCATCCTCCTCCACACTCATCAGCTATGAGCCTCTGGCTCAGGCCTCACCATGTTGAGACCCATTAAGAGGCAATCAAAATGCTTTCATGTTATGCACATTCTAACTATTGTGCTAATATTCCACTTTAAGAATGGCTATTATCTTAATCTAAATCCCCTTACATAAGCCAACATATTTGTTTTCAACATTACCTAAGAGTCAAATTCAGATAAATGCCAGTTTTGAAGTTAACATTTGTTTTGAAGCATCCATATATTCAATGAAGCTGTGTCAAACAGCTGGACTTGACAAACGCTGCGTCAGGCAGCTCTGACACCGCCGTTTTCTTTACAACCAAATGTGACAGATCAGAGATAGGACGATGTAAAATGAGCACAGTGTCTGGAGATTGTCCCTGGATGGACAGAAAATCTCAGCCACTATCTTGTAATCAAACTAAAGATGCTTTCACTTGGGATTGGCTATTTACTTTCAACTATGAGGAGAGCATTCAAATTGTTAATACTGCTCAAGTGGAGTCTACACAACCAACTTTCCTTGTCAAATAGAATCTGTCAAGTGTCCTTTTCAAGTGACAGCAGCAATTTGGCACCCGGCTGTTATGACCAGGGTTGAGCTTTCCAAAAATCAATAACTGCTGATATACAGCAGCTGCTGACCACATGTCAAAGCATTTTCTATAAAACTTTTTTTATTTTTATCATTACCAGTTATCAGTAGAGAGTTGGTAATATCTAGCAATTTCCTATCACATTCTTTCTCTTGATTTTCACTTAAAAAGTGACTGGTTGGTTATCAATTTCAGCATAATTTTGATCACTATTCTCATTATTAGGACAATGATTTTTTTTTTTAACTGACTAAAATACTGTTTATTTTCTATAAAGTTTGAAGAAGCATATAGTATAATTAAACATATTGTATAATTAAAATGTGCAGGCTCGGATGTATACAGGCAATTAAAATGCATCATGAAGAGGTCACTAAACTCAGTCACAGGTAAATATCGTAGACACGCTGTTAGCCCACAGAGGTTTATCATGAGAGCCGCAGATAAACCACCCCTCGTCATTCTTTTCACCTCATTTATATTGCCTGCTGTTTTTAACTTGTGAAAGCTGCTCAGCGAGGGCTGATAGCGACACAGCTTGTGCAGCCAACAAAGCAGTCAGTCACCTGCCCGGCACAAAGCGCCGTGTCGAGGACGCGCTGCCTCTGGAGAACCCAGCTAATTACAACCTGGAAGGTACATACAGATCAGAAATCAGCGCGTCTGTGGGTTGGAAAGGACAGCTTGACACTGGCACACAGCCACATCTCAAGAATTAAACTCGGGTACAGCTTACTTAGAGCACTGCACAGAGCAAACATTTGCTTTCAGTTGTTTTACACCAAAGGCCAACCCGGATCAATACTGTAAACAACCGATCTGCTATACAAATAAATCTTCCCTGATGCAGATGTGTGTGTGTGTTAGACTGTGCACGCGCTTTCACGCTCGCACTCATTCACAGAAACGGAATCAAAGTGCTTATTTGGAAATTGAGATATAACACGAGTGTGTGAAGCGGAATAATCTGGCTTCAGCAAATTCACCTTGAAAGTTGATATTTTAGTAATCACACCCAATACATCACTTTGTATCACTCGGCTGGACTGAAGAACTGAACCCTTCGTGCTGGACATTATTATACATTTATGACATTGCGCAATATTTAGACAAATAGAAGAGATAGATTACTATATTTTTTTGTCAAGTTTGTTACATCACACACGCTCACAAAAAAAGAATGCCTTACCTTCACGCCATAAGTTTGACTGAATCTTTGTTTTTACAGGTACCGGTTGTTAAATCCAAGAGCATCCACAGTCGGCTCTTACGGTACAATTTGCTTTGCACATTGTTTACTCTTTATAAATTAACCGCGTTGGCGCAGCGGCTCGGGGGCGAGGCATCAGGACAGAACGTTAGCGAGCCAAAAAATAAATACATCTGCTTTTGATCATTAAATGTGTTCCGTCTGTTGAGCGGAAACCTCTAATGATTTTCTTCCGTTTCGTTCTTTAGACGAGAGAGGCAGAGGTAGAAACTGTACGGTGTCCGTCTGGTGTCCAGCAGCTTTACGCACGGAGTTACCTTCAGTACTGACGGAGGCAGGAGACGCGGCGACTATAAAGAACTGTAGGAAATCTAGGCGGGGTTACTTCTGTTTAAACCCTGGCAGGGACCTATATTTCCTTTACTGTCACCGCCATGGGGAGACCATCGCCTTGTGTTTTTCTTACATGTTCCGTGTACTGCACTCTCCACTTGGCGCCGCGCGCTGCACTTTTTGCTTATTCGTATACATACAAAAAAGGAGCCACGGGTGCGGATGCAAATGATGGTATTCTGAGATGGTGAAATGGACGAGATTTGAAAGATAAATAGTATGCTAATTATTGAGCGCACATTCATGTAAGAGCTGCAGAGTGCATTAGTGCAAGACATGGTAATGGTAATGGCCTGGGAAGTAAAAAAAAAAAAAAAAAAAAACAGTTTGAAAGTGCATTTCGACATGAAAAACATCTCTCTCTGCGTATCCTTCTCAATCCAAAAAAAGAGAAGCAATAACATGTTTGCTGGTAAGGTTTTCACCCTACCTGTGAGTCATCATTGCTAATTTTGATGCTCAAGACACCCAATGGCATGAACGACCACATAGGCTGTTTTGAGTCCTTTGCCAGGTGTTTTTACACATGTCTACCTGCCTGTGCACTTATTATGTCAATGTGACAGCCTCACACTCATGCAAGATAAGGTCATAACATTTTACAAGTGGTCAAGGTCGAAATGAAGGTTGAGTTCAAAGATGGGTGTGGTCTGACCGAGGGTGTCGGAAGTATGAGTGTAGAAAGTGAGGTACCAGCCACAACGCTGGTATTATTTTTACCTTGTTAGAGTGAGTCACCACGTGTTTATATTTGTCTGTCTGTGGACAGGTTTTGTCACAGCGATAGCGTCATACCCAAGCAAATGCAGTCACGGAACGCTACAGGTGCATAGTTGAGATCAAGATGAAAGCTTAAGATGGGTGGGGGTCAGTAAATGACACCACTGGCTGGCTTTTTATTAGTTTTTTTTCCATGTAAACAGCCGTCAATGCACAAATGGGATGCTTTGGGAACGCAAATGGAGTATAAGCGATAGATAAGGAAGGAAGACTCTCTTTACACGGCTGGTTATTTCCTCTGTGATTACTCGCTCAACTGATTGGCGTCCACTTTAAATCAACCAGATGCTGCACCGTTTCCTTAAGCCAATCACATTGTTGCTATCAAACTTTAAATAGGTTCTCCACTCTGCTGCTGTCAGTTGTCATTTCAATACAAAACAAGATGCGACCCTCCTCCACCTCAAGCACCTCCAGCCAGCATTTAGTCCTGCTCCTCATTCGTCATCAGATTGCGGAAAATTCATTCTTCACCACCACCATCAGTGTCTGGACTCCAGGGGGGATTCTGCCTGATCATCAGAACTCATAATCACAGCCCCCCTGTTTCAGGATAGAGTCCAATCAACCTCTTTGCACTATTCAAATGTTATGCATTTGTAATAAGTATAATAAGTATAACGTTAAATTTGAAATAAGTCTCTCCTGATTGAACTAACTTTTGAAAGCATAGAAAAACAATATTTGGAACCCTCAGGATAATCATTGAGGAACATATCGCACCTTGGATTCCTCATCACGTTATTTATATATATATATATATATATATATATATATATATATATATATATATATATGTATATATATATATATATATATATATATATATATATATATATATATATATATATATATATATATATATATATAGTACAAACCAGGAGAAGAGCTGTTTGATTAATAACTTCATTTGCATAATGACCAACTCTTGACTTTGTTGCAGAGGAGAGCAGACAGCGCTGATAAAATATTAAGCAACATTTGATTTGAGGTTTAAGTTAGTTCATATCTTTAATAATTGAAATGTGCTTATGGCTCACGAGTATACAGGCACAATGTCACTGCTGGTTTGATTGTTTATGATGAAGAGACTCTCTTTACACTCCTTTCCATTCATAATCTCAGGGAGTAATCACAGGGAGAAATGGCGACTATCAACTGATTGTGGGCGTTCATTTTAAATTAATTAACCAGATTCTGCCGTTTCTATTGGCCAATCACATTGTTGATGTCAAAAAATATTTTCTCTGCTGCTGTCAGTTGTCATTTCAGCTCAAATCCGATGCGACCCTCCTCCACCCCGTCACCTACAGTCAGCATTCAGTCATGCTCCTCATTCATCATTGGATTGCAGCAACTCCCTCCATCACCACCAGCGTCTGGACTCAGGGGGGATTCTGCCTCATCTGACCGCAGAACCACGACCTCGCAATTATCCTAATTTAGAGTCCAATCGCCAAAGACTTTGCACTTTTAAAAAATGATGCATTTGTTTAAGCATTCTTATTCAATTCTAATAAAGTCTCTCCTGCAGTGCCAATTTGTCCATGTCTCCAAAATGTTAATTTAATGTATGGGTCAGAGTTTCCATACAGTTTCGCACATTCTTCCGCCAACTTCGTTTTTATAAATCACAACTTTAAGAACGAGTTGGAAGTGATGTACACCTCTTCCAGGCACCATTTTATATGCACACAATGGTTATAAATGAGAGCTTAGGTCTTAGTCAACAGACACAACATATTATTATACATTACATACATTATTTTATGAAGTACATCAGAGCATTTTGAAGTGCCACGCAGGTGCCTCACAGGTTGAAGCTTTGTTTTCACCATGTAACCAATGTTATTGTCTGCCTCCGGGAGAGCAATGTGGTAACAGGGAAGATCCTCATTCAAAATATAATTATTTTAAAGCTAGAGGTATGTGTCTGTGTTAACTGTAATCTAGTGCAGTGTATAAATTCAAGGAATTTATGGATTTAAGATATAGTTTCCTGCAAATGTGATCAACATTTGCCATCAGCTTGCTCTACTACTCCACACAGGTGAGAATAAAATGGGGGTTTGTGTTACAGTAAAACCTGGCCAATACAAACACAGCACAATATAATCAACAGAGCACCTTGTTCTCATTACCAGAAGACAAAGAAAGCTCATTGGGATTAGCAGCTCAGATATTTACCTTTAAACTAAATCAATTTGACATGGAAACAATTTAACATGTAATACAAAATGGGACGGAGTTAACTAGCAGCAGGATTTATTGTATTTATTATCTCCTGAAAAGTACAGCATTAGAATACTGTTTACACAAATATCAAATGTTAATGCTAATATTTCCCTTCATTCACATTCAAATTGTGAATTCAAATTGTCTCCTTTCACAGATTAATAAAACAAAAAGACAAAGTATATTTGTTTATTGCAAGCTTCAACATCAAATTGATAACATTAAGAATCTTGTTCATTATTTTGCATTAATTCATGGATGTACATTTAGTAATCATTCAGAGAGAAACCACCACACATCTGCATCCTAATTTACCCATAATACAACACAACTGACAGATTCATTTTGTTTTTTGTTGTTGTTTTTTACCCTGCAATTTCTCCTAAGCCACTATGTTACCTTAACTTGTTGTCACATTTGCTTCTGTGTAAAATCCAACTTGATGCAACAAGTCTGGGGATGTTTTCCGAGGCCCCCAAGAGGCATTTTGTGATATGTAAATAGGACACAGGTATTTGAAGCATCACAATACATTTCAACACCTAAAATCCTCACAATGAATGAAATATAATAGATTAATGATACATTCTGAGTGTACAGTTTCCTCTGTGGGAAGCTGCCCTCTAAAGTAATGGCTTCTCACAGTTGTGTGCTCGTGTTGCACCATCTGTTCTTAAGCAAAAATATAAATCACAGTTCAGCCTTTCCGACCGTTACACATTTAAACCCACTCAGATGAATACGCCCAAACAGTTAACACAAATATGTACAGTCCCCAGGCTTGTTGTGGGAGGCATGAACATCCAACTGAAGACTGCCATAAGGCAACATAGCAGCCTGGTGCTGTATGATATGGCCCCTATTAACTTGAGTTGAGTAGTGCATGTTGGCAGAGAGCTGAGTAAATCACAGAATCTTAGATGATGGTGCTTATTTCAAGCTATTTTACACGCCGCCTTCAACCTTGTGTCAAGCTATTAAAAGCTTTCATAATCTACAAAGGATTTATTTCAGCCAGGAGATCCACAATCTTACATCTTAATGTCAGGGGTAAGTTCGCTTCAGGAATTGGTATTCATTATAGCTTCATGTTGAACATCAATTGGAGAGACAGATTTTAGATCCTGTACAAATACTGTACGCTCCTCTAAGTCACCACCAGTTAGCGCATGCCGACTTAAGGTGAGCCGGGGAAAGACACAGGCCTGGAAGGAAGAGCACTACTGAAGTGCGTTCACTTCCTCTTTCCCTCACATGAACGCATACAGTGCACACACACACACACACACACACACACACACACACACACACACACACACACACACACACACACACACACACGCACACACACACAATCCATTGACTAATCTTAAAAGTGAATCATATATTATGCACTTGCTGTCATCACTGTAAAGTTCACCTCATCCCATAAAGAATTTACAATATTACCACTGGTTAGCACTAAACAAGCATGTGTGACATCTTATGCCTGAACTGAGGCACGCTCTCTGGGTTCTGTGTTAAATGAGAGACGGAGGGGCAGCCAGTTTGATGGTGACAGCAGACACACAACAGACAGAAGTGAGAGATAAGGAAGAGAGAGAGAAATGAGAGATGATGAGAGTATGAGAGATACACCAGCAGCTGCTTTTCCTCCACGGAAAGTTGGGTCACTAAACAATAAGTCTTGCAATATTCTATACTTTAGTTATTCTAAGCACATCACCAAAAAACAAGTAAAAACCTGCATCTTCTTAAAGGGGTAGGGCAGTGATAAAACCCACGAGACAGATTTAGAAATATGACTCTCATAGGGACGTCTCCTTAAAGTTTCTCTGTATCAAGTTTTGGATATGAAGCATGAGAATTGGGGCAGTGAGATAGCAGATTTCACAGAAAAAAAGGACTTTATTTATGAACTTCTTTATTTTGTTCAAGTGTTTGGTCTGTATTTATTACACAAAGCGAAAGACGCACGACATAACAGTTAAATGTGTTGAGTCATGTTAACCAATTGATACTAATTAAACTCAAACTCTCAAAGTTAAACAGTGAAATGAATCATAATTGAAACTGAACAAACATGTAGCATGAAACGGATTAAGCTTGTAGAATAATTTTTATTTGGCTGCACATAAAAATCATAAAGGAACACAGGTCTTGTTGGTGGCAAAGAACAGAGCCATGTTTGCTCCTCCTACAGGAACAACTGACTAAGGGCAGATTATGTTCACCTGTGTCTCGTTGACTCAAGACAGCACAGGTGAGCTTGCCGCTCCTCCCAGAGCTCATTAGGGGCAAGGCAGACATCTGCTCATCAGGTGCATCTTGGCATCTATTACAGTAAATGGATTGAGGAGACAAAATGTGCTGCGGGCGTTTAGTTCCCACCGGCAGACATGTTTGTGTTCAGAGTATAATGTGTGGATGTAAGTCATGGATAAATCCACAGACATTGTGTGAGATACATACATTCATGAACCCTCTGAAATGAATTGCAATAGGTTGTCTGATCCCTTGACGTTGCGTCATAATGCAAATCTTCTCTCTAACCTTACTAAGCAATGCCACAAACAAACTGAGGAGAAAATGCAACAACCTTTCAGTTATTTTTAACAATTATGTTATGTTTATTTGTCACAAATGGGTTTTAGATTGAGTGCCACAGAGTGGTAGGGAGGTTGTAGAGTACTGAGAGGCAGACAAGCATTGTTTGTTTTGGTCTTTTCATGGGAACATGTTGAAAACAAGAAACGTATAACACCAGCCTACCTTTTAATAAGAACATGACGTACTGCCTTTCTTACTGAACTGAATGCACCACCAGATAACTTACCACCATCTTACTCCAAATGGAGAAGCTACTTGACCTGGAAAAACATGGTCGTGGTTTAAGAAAAATATGCTGTGTGTGTATATATATATATATATATATATATATATATATATATATATATATATAGTGTGTGTGTGTGTGTGTGTGTGTGTGTGTGTAACAGGTACTGTTAAGTAGTAAGGGACAAACCACTCCTTCTTTGGTCCATGTTCAGTCTGTTGCTTACCTTAAAGATGTATGTTAAAGACCAGCAATTGATTTACTTTATACAAAAGCAATAAGTGCTTTTCATATTTTTCAGTTCAGTTTTTCTTCCTCAGTGAGAAAAGTCCAGTCTGTGTTGTCTTGAACAAGTGCACTGAACATCTTGTGATGTGAGTAAAGTTCTCCTCTTTGAGAAAAGAGTGATGCTGCTTTAAAGTGCTCTGCATGGATCAGACCGCGGGGTCAGGAGCTTTGCGCGATTAACTTTCAATCTGGACGCGGAACATGCCGGTACATATTTATATAGTGTATTTGCCCGCCTGTGAGCGCGTGTGAAGCGGCTCTCGGCAGCACCGCTGCTTGTTGAGAACAGAAGCTACAGAACAATACGTGCTTTACGTCAGACTCACTTCGTCACGCTGCCTGTCGGCGAGGCTGCGGAGGCGCGCACGCATCAACATGAATCGCCTTGAAAGTGAAAGCAGTGCCGCTGTAATGCGTTCATGGCGTTTATCTTATTTATTTATTTTTCATGTTTGATTGACGTCACGCGGGCCGGACTGGGAGAGCCGTGAGACGCCAGGTCTGAACTACGGAGGGATTTAAAGCGATAAGCTCCTCCCAATGCAAACAAAACAACATGCAAAAAAACAACATGCAGTTAATGCATGATCAAATAAATATATATATATATATATATATATATATATATATATATATATATATATATATATATACACACACACACACACACATCGTTAAGAAATGTAAAATGCTTATGGTAAAGTGAATCTAGAAAATCTTATTAATTTGAAGGAAAATCACTGCCTGCCCTGCAGACTGAATAGAGCACAGCCTAACCTGTTCTTCCTTTGAAGTAACAGATTCTGATTTAGCTTGTACGCTGAGGCGAAGTAAATATGCATTTTAGAGGACTTTATGAAGGAAATATGTATATTAACACAAGGAAGTAGCTGCAGTCTGCTGGCAGGACTAATTTATTTCATAAGCTGTTTAATTGTCCTATTTCCTACACTTTTGTGATTGCTCATTGCAGCTGAGGGGAGCTGAACGGTGTTCGTGGCAACTTTCCATCTAGTTTCAATGTCTCATTTTATCAGATGCTAAAGTACGACAGGTAGGGGGAAGCGAGAGACAGAGATGTCCTGAGTGAAAGGTAAATAATTGATGGTGGATATTTTAAAAACGTATCGGTTCCAGTTGCATTACTTCATGTTTGCCAGACAGATTATTGGTCCATGAAGGGAATCTGATGCAAATTGTGGCTTTGTGAGAACAGGGAAAGAGGTAAGTTAAGGAGGCGAGAACAGAAAACAGTCTGGTATTTGTAAAGCTCAAGGTCACTCATTGCTGGAGCTGCCAAGCCCAGCAGCATGTGGACAGTATGATAGGACACTGGAGTTGCCTTTGTGTTCTCAAACAAGCTGGCCTCATGGCTGCTCAGGACTGAGATTTAAGAGTCTATCAGCAGTGAATTTGTTAAGATGCTTTAATGTATCCTGTTCTCTCTGTTTGGAACTGATTGTAGAGTGATTTGAATTTTAAAAACATTTTCACTGGGTGGGCCTCTGCCAATGCAGAGGCCAATTGGAAAATCAGCTGTTTACGGTTTGATTGAATCCATAATCAATTCTGTTTTTCCCCTTTGTTTGCACTTGCCTGTTGTTGGCTTTTATTTATATTTGTGCTCAAATACAATCTTGTGCATTCTAACTTTTTGTTCCTCACGTTGTAAGTTATGTTTTAAATGACGGGACTTGGATAGATCAATATATAGATAGACAATGCAATACATGACTGTATATAATATGAGGAAATGAAAATATGGCTGATGCAAGGGGAGGTTTAATGATAGTTGAACTTCAAGATAGAGCCGACAAGCTTTTCTACAGATAAACTGCATATGAAATTCAAACCACAAAACGACTGCAGAGCATAAACATTCCTACCTTGTGCACCATATTGATGTTAATGGAAACAGCACTGTGGCATGTGACAGACTTTATTGGCTATATTGTGCTGCAGACTGTAGCATCACCTCCCTTCAGAGGCCCCACTGGTGGTTTTATCAGCTCAATGTGTGCACACTACGGCAAAGAGCCTCGTATGCTCTGAACACAGGACTTTTAGTTACCACCCTTTACTCACCTCTGTTTTTAATACCTCATTCCGCATAACGGAAGGCACCCACGGTTGTTTTTTGTGGATTCATAAACACATTTAGTAAATGTACAATCATGCCTGCCTCAGCTAAAAATAAGCAGGATAATATTTTCTGCAGTATATCAGCCTTTTTAAAGGAATAGTTTGACATTTCATAAACTAGTTTATCTGCCTTCTCCCTGACTGCCGATTCTTTGCTTTTCTGGCCAATCTTAATCTTTTAGGGGTGTCATGATACACCGGTGTTGAAAATGACCATGCTATATTGATATTGTGTTAATAATACACATATGATATAGTTGTGTAAATAATCCAGCACATTTTAAACGCTTATGCACAGTTAGGGTCACAAACAATCTTCCTATTTGTTTTTCGAGTGAAAGTAATTCCTCTCAAAAAAAAAACTAAATGCAAGTAAAAGTAAAGTAAATTGAATTAAAAATGAATTTGACTGACTTTTTTCTTCTTTTCTAGAGATATTGCAATCATTTTGTTACTGTGTATGCTTTTGAACACAATATTTGTGTCGTAACTAGCTGTTTCATATATATATATATATATATATATATATATATATATATATATATATATATATATATATATGTGTGTGTATATATATATTTATATATATATATATATATATATATATATATATATATATATGTATATATGTATATATACACATATATATATACACATATATATATGTATATATGTATATATACACATATATATATATATATATATATATATATATATATATATATATATACTGTTTTCTATATGTATATTGTATATATTTAAGTGCATTGGTCTTCCCATCTAACTTTGCAAGAAAGCTAATAAATATTAATTGTATTGTACTGCATATTTCAGCAGATATGTGCCACCTGTTATCCAACACATCCTAAAGATATTAAGTTTAATAACTTAGTTTCAGAAACAAGGACCAAACACTGAACATATATCTTTTGCTCTGTAAAAAGTATTGACTTCCTCTTCGACTCAGCTCTCTCTCTCTCTCTCTCTCTCTCTCTCTCTCTCTCTCTCTCTCTCTCTCTCTCTCTCTGTCTCTTCTACAGGAACCACAGGGAGTCTGCATAATCAAAGCCCCCATTCAAGAGTCTCCACTCCCCCTGTTTACGTCAGTCACTGAAAGTCAGCATGCCTTCATTGCTCTCCTCCATCCATTTTTATATGACCCTCTTTACCATACTCATTCCTTTACCCTCATCCTTTCATCCCTTACACGACATCCCTTTAGCCCTCACCCTACATCCTTTCATCCGATGACCCTCATCCCTTCATCCCTTACTGTACATTGCTTCATCTTAAGACCCTTGTTCGTTCATCCCCTACCCCCATCTCTTCACCCCTCTACCTTACATCCCTTCATCCCACAGCTCTCATCCCTTCCTCCCTCAGCTACCTTTGGCTCCATCCCTCTCACTTCAACATGCAATAATCCATTTGAAGCCCATATTGATATTTGCATGGTCTTTGTTAGTGAAATAATCATTCGAGAAAAAAGTTTTTAACACAAAAACACTGCATAAGCTTGTAACCTTGAGGATGTCAGTGTAGTTTATAGTCTTGAGCCTTTTCACGATTGAAACTATAGTCCAGTTGCTAATGCCGCTGTTGCTACCCCCACATATAGAGAACCACATCCACACAACATATATTGTCTCACCTTTTCACTGAGACTGTTTTGAACCCCTCCCCTTATTTTCTCAGAGTTATAGTCTGCCCCGATCTTTCACCACACAAGCACACCCGTACCTGTGACCTACTGTGCAATCAAAAGGCGAATATGTAAAAGCAAAAAAGAAAAAATAGGTTGACGGATATAAAGCGCCAAAACGGCATAAAAGGCATACAAAGCAAACAAAGAGGGACATTTAGTGATAGGGTCTTTTTTTTCCAAGCACTGCAAAAAACACGTTCATTCATTCATTCAGCTTTCACCAATTTTAAGTGAAAGCTAGTTTGGTATTTAATGCAAACATGTGCATCTCTTTGAGGATGAGTCGCAAGGTGGGGTTTCTGAATTTAATATCTATCCAAATCTTTTTCCTTTTTAGTAAGTTATTTTATTTTGTGTAAAAATGGTTAAAAACAATTTTATGACATTTTCATTAAGTTTCTGAATTCACATACACCTCATTACATAGCACTTATTCGATCCCCACTCTGCTGAAAAAAAAAAAAATATATATATATATATATATATATATATATATTTATATATATATATATATATATATTTATATATATATATATATATATATATATATGTATATATAAGTGTATATATGTATATATAAGTGTATATATATATATATATATATATATATATATATATATATATATATATATATATATATATATATATATATATACATGATCGATGTTCAGTAGATAAATTAAATTTGTTTTGACATCCTGGAGCTCTTTTGTTCCTTTGATGTCTTTTTGCTTTCCCCATTGTAGTTGAGAAAAAAAGTACTATACACACACACATATATATATATATATATATATATATATATATATATATATATATATATATATATATATATATATATATATATATATAATAGTAATGCTAAATGGACAGTTTTCACTAAACCATTTCTCCTGAATCATAATTTAATTTTAATCTTAACAGTAATGCCTAGCTTGAACCTGCCCTCCTTGCTAATGCCCATATTGACTCATTATTTTCCAACTCTGCCTGAAAAAGCAAGATTTTCTTTTAAGGCTGCAGTCGCTGAGGGAATTATGCCAGTAAGTCTTTTGCAGCGCTGTCTACGCATATGATGCATTCAAACGTACAGTCCTGACAACAATGATTAAACTATACAACTAGAAAGCCTCCAAAAGCTTGCTATATTTTTTGTATCTGCTTCCAGCTGTGTCAGTGCTCATTGGCATTAGTTTTGCAAATCTTTCCGCAAATATTGTTCGTAAATCCTATTACATTTGAGCTTAATTAATGCTAGTTGGAGTTCAACAAAAGTTAGTCAATTCGGCTTCTGCACTTGGCATCACTTGATGAAGAAGGCAAAGTTTGTGTTCAGAAGTTTCATGTACTGTATTTAGGAAAAGTTTGGTTCATTAAGGAAAGGAAGAAACAAACAAACAGCAAAAGAACGAAATAAATGTGGATGGACGAGAGGCTGATGTGAAAAACAGACAAACAGAGAACCTCGGGTAATGAAGGCAGCAGGAGTTGAAGAGCCCTCAGTAGCAGGAGGACGAGGATATATATATTTTAAAGAAGCCAACTCTCGACTATAATTGGGAGCTCTTGAGTGCCCAGAAGTAAGTCTACGATGTGTTCATTAGCCCAAGTGTGGAGGTTTCCTCTGAGTAAGAGAGAGAAGAGAGGAGGAGAAAGGACAAGGAGCAGAGATGGCGAGACAAGTACGGCCAAGAGGCAGACTTTTTTAGACCAACTCAAAGGTACCAAAGTGCAACAATACTCGATGGAGAGATGGCGGAAGATAACGGTCAGTCAGATTTGAGAAAAGGAACTTCCCATGATTCAAAAAGATTCATCTCGGACTCTCGCTGACCCTACATCCACTAAGCAATGAGGAGTAAAGGTAGAGTACAACAATTCATCTATGTCAGAAAGAGCTGTGGGAGCATCTGGTGCTCATTGAGCTGGATTGTACGGCAACATGAGAAATGAGGCATTTGGTGCTCTGTTGCGATACCTGGTCCCTTCTTGGTGAGGACAGTGGCTGGATGTCGTTTGAGAGATGGACTTCTGAGTGCAAATCAAAAGGATGTGCTTTCACAGTGTGCCAACTTCATTTGTTGGATGAGTGGTACTTGCTGTAACTGCACCACAAAAGACCGAAAGCACTGCCAAATGCATTAAATGTCTCATTATACTGCTTGTTGCATTACTGACGTGGACTTGACATGCAGCACGACACATTCAGGCATATTCAATTACTATCTGAAAACGTGCGTATTACAGGTTTGCCTTGGGTCCTGACAGAACAGTTATGGGCCTGGTAGTGGATATTAAGAAAGGCTATTATACACTGAGACCACTTGACTTGCTGGGAGTTTTTACTGTTCAAATAATTAATACTTAGAGTTTCAAGTCGTTGTTGATGGATAGTAAAGAAAACCAACTGTGTCGTTTTTTCTCTCTAAAAGTGTTAAATACAAAAGATGAGATTTGTCAGTTGGAGGCGGAGTAACTAATTACTTCCGCTATTGAGTGATTAGAAAAGTAAGTCATTTTCTTTGTCAAAGACTATTGTGTAATGAGCAATTTATATGAATTTCAAGTAACTTGTAACACTAAACATGTGATACTGAATTTCAACAGCCCTCACAATTGAGAGAGAAACGTTCTAGTACTTTTTATTGTATTTAATTTCCTCGCATGAAGATCCTTTGCCCTTTATCGCTTGGCTTCGCATAGTGTCAGATCTTCCCATCTGACCACATGTCTTCATCTAATTAGCTAAGAGTGGATCCACAGCTTCAGCTAAATATTTTATTTGCAAGTAAAGGTCACAGCAGAGCTTCTTATAGTATATTGTTTAAGATTTTTTTTTAAAATGTATGTCTGCAATTAACAAAACCAGGCACTGTGACTAAAGTCGGCCTCATTCTGCACTATTCGAGGAAAAAAGAAGAGAAAGACTTGGGCGTATAGACCTCTATTAACGTGTCAGCACACCACAAACACATGAGAGATGGAGAACTGAACCATGTCTAACACACGGTCCCTCTGACACATGTCACACCGACATTGGAGGAAGTGTAACTGAAGCAGGCACTGTCCGTGTCAAAGAATGCACATTGATTTTCATGACTGTGAGTAAAGGCTGCGAATGCCGGTTTGGACGTAAGTTCCAATGTTGCTCTTTTCAGTCCAGTGTCAGGACTGTGCTGAGCAGGAATTCACTGTGCTAAGATGTTCCTCATCTGCATTTTTTTGGGTTATTCATCACCCCAAAACTTGGATAAGCTGTGATCTGTATTTACATAAGGAGTCTGGACCAGGCAAGAGGTCTCCTTGCCCAGGGTGTGTTGGTGTTCCCGAGTGCTGTCTCCTCTGACTCTCCACATGCATCCTCAGGCAACCTATGTACTGCTTGCATTTGTCCATGGAGCTTGTCATCTTCAAAACTGTCATGTCTCTCTCTGTCTCACTCTCCATCTCTGTCTTTTCTTTCTTCTGATCTCTTTTTCTCCCCTCTCACTTCATTATCTGGGACCTCCACTGTCACTCTTATCTTTGAGCAGAAAGTTGTCTTTTTGTGTCTTGTCTTTACCTCTCTCCCTCCTCTTTATCCTCTTCTTCCTTTTATCTTTGTGCCATCTCTACAGCAGTGTACTGTATATTCACTGTATTGCAGTATGTCTTCACAAATATGAACATATTCTGTTAGAGGTTTAACATCGCACTGAAGTCAACATTTGCACAGCTCTGCTTCTGCCATGTGAATGATGTGAGGCTGGAGAGGATGGGGAAAGGACGCAGAAAGTGGAGTGAAAGAGATAACAGTGGGAGAGAACAGTGAGATAAGAAGATGGGATGGGCAAGGGGCCAAGGGAGGAATAAATAAGAGACAAGTATTGAGGCTGGGGGATTCCATGAATAATATGAAATGACACTACAAAGGAAAGATCTAAAGCACCCTGCTGTCTCAAAAGCTACAGGGAATATGTTTTTTGAAAAAAAAAAACCCGTTGCTTTTATTCAGGCATTTATGCAGTTGTAATCAACTACCATGGCACTCCACAGGGAATGTTTTACCACAAGCCAGTCTCTACAGAATTGCTATTGCTTAAGGGTGTGTAAACAACTTTATCTTTTGAATTTTTGCAGCAGGTCCAATGAACATTTGCAGAAACAAGTGCCTTTGAAATATTTAGTGATGCAGTCAGATGTACAGTACAGAGCACTTGCAGCCTCACAGGTCTGCAGGGCACAGCGGGGTTTGGAAGGTTTGTGCTATCGCCTCTCTCTCTCTGTCCATCTGTGATAGTGCCATTTGATTCACATGTGTGTGCATGTGTGTGTGTGTGTTGCTGTGTTTATATATTTACAAGTGTGTACTGTATGTGTGCGTACACATGGTTTGCATCTGCTGGAATGTCTGGCGACAGAAGTCCTCTGCATTTAATGTGTTATTGACTGTCACTCAGTAGGACCTTCACAACCATCACAATCAATTACTGTAATGTCTTATCATATACAACAAGTTGGACGGAGAGTCTGCATCTGCTGATTTCAAGGGCAAAATAGATATGTGCAGAGTAATCCACAGACACAAGAAATATGAGAAACCTGAAGGTGGAACAAATATATACTGCTGAAGAAATACCCGCTCTACAATCATCCAAGCAAAGAAAGAGAAATAATCAGTTTAGACATCTGGTATTTTATATACAACACATATGTTATTAGATGGGACAGACGCACAGAAAAATAATGACGTGACAGGGGCTTATTACACATACAGAATACGAGAATATATATATATATATATATATATATATATATATATATATATATATATATATATATATATATATATATATATATATATATAGGACGTTATCATGCTATGGTATCTCTCTCTCTCTCTCTCTCTCTCTCTCTCTCTCTCTCTCTCTCTAATTCCCAATGGAAAGTTATTTAAAAACATATTTACGAATGTGAATAATTATAAAGGATTTTGAGGAAGTCAGAATACAGAGCTGTACTGCTTCATCTTTTCTGCAAAGTTCACTTTTTTGACATGGGCTGCTTTCTTAAAAATAATAATAAAACCAAACGGCCAGTTATAAACTAAAAGGTCAGCTACTTAATTTCTCCACTTTCTCAACAACATGAAGTTCATTAGATTACTTTACTTTAATTTAAAATTGTAACTTTATAAAAACAAAAAATTAAATACAGTCTGATGCTGGAATCAGACATTGGACAATCAAGTCGTAGTGGAAGAAAACTAACATTCAACATCAGCTGGATGCAGGATTACGGTTCCTCACCCAGGAGGCGACCCAGACTACTGCAACTTCCTCCTGCTTCCATTTGCCTTCTGTAGCTTATCTAGATTGCAACAGTCCTTGTAGTATTAAACCTAATCAAGTATGATTCAAATCCACACTGATACTACCATACTGGTACTGTGAATGGCTCACGCCCTTCCTTTATTCAGGCAGTGGTCAAACCATCAAACCATGCATCTTGCTCAACACACACAACTCGGTCACTGCCAATCGCCTCTCTCATGGCAGTGACAGAATAGAGCACTGCTGCAATTTTGGCACAAATGTTGGATCAGATCGGGCTGTGAGACAAGTCCGCTGATTGCTGATTTTAAGCTTCAGCAACCAAAGAGCCTACGCCAGAAGAGTGCCAATAGTTTCGGACCAAATTCCCAGAATGTGACTGCTGCTACAATCAATGTTTATCAGAATGAAATGGGAAATGACACACAATGGGTTGTCATTGAAATATTGCTGCTGGTTTTGGCACAATTGTAGGCTAGTTGTTGAATTGCTCCACCTAAGCAGCTGGAGTTACTGCAGATTTAAGATGCTTTGCTCATGGGCACATTGGTTACTTGGCAACGGGAGAATTATTTGCGTCACCTTACCCCCTCCCCACTGATTCCTCTCAAGCATCAATGATTTTGAACCCATGCATGGTCTTGCTCTTCAACATTAAGGCTAACAACAACCCCCACTGTCGGTTCTGCACAGCAGTTAGCAATCAAGCAGGTCTGTTAGGAAGACCTGCGTTATGTCCAGCCATTCCGGTTTGTATATACAAACCTCAGGTTTATATATTTGAATCATATGTTCTTGTAGAGGTTCTGCCATTTGTTTGTCAAGCAATTAGTGAACCTAATTGTTTCAATTTATTATTTTTTCCACAAACTGGGACGAGATAAATATACTTGGAAACATTTTGTTTTCAATGCTAATGATAGGTCAAACATCACATAGAAAATAAATTGTCCAGCAAATGTAACATGTTTTAAGTGTGTCACTGAAAAATGGATGACAGCACTCACAGTGAGAGGTTACGAGAGGGTGAAAGCTTTGTGTGTGGTTTGAAAAGAGCAGCCACGCCAGTTCACTGCAGAGACCAATTGATAATTTAATCTGAAATATGGATGGTAATGTATCAGCAACAAACTAAGTATTAGCAGAACGGGACCCTGCATTGCCTAATCCTCCTGATGAGCAAGAAGTCACTGGCATACCAATATGTTGTTGTCACAGAGTTTGTTCTCTGAAAGGCATTAAGTTCAGTACAGTGACACAAATATTTCCTTTTGACATTTTTTTCAATCCTCTGGTTTCCCCATTGAGGAGAGAAAAGTACACAGTATAATTCATTACAGCATGGGGGGGACTAATATATTCAATCTGCCTTTTACAACAAGATTGAAAACCAGAAAAGCTCCCGCATAACTCATTTTTCCCGCAGGAAATATATTTACTGCTGGACGTGTGTTGTGTGTGTGTGCGTGTGTGCGTGTGTGTGTGTGTGTGCGTGTGTGTGTGTGTGTGTGTGTGTGCGTGCGTGCTTGCGTGCGTGCACATGTTTTTATCACTCTCAATTATGGCAGCCTTTTACAAGAAAACCATTTTGTTTAAAGAAAAAACTTAGACTTGTAGGAAATTAATTGCTCTTTTAGAATAAGTCACATGTGTTCATTTATGTACTGATTGAACCCCGAGTCACGGTTGAATTCCATGAATCACTTAGCTTCACATAATGATAGTCAATACCGGTCATATTCTTTATTTGTCAAAATAGACTTGAAAGTCAAAATAATCGAAAAAGACCCAAAACTGCAGCTGCAAAGTGTCCCACTAGTCCTAATTAATTTAAAGTCCCTGATCCAAGAAAACACTGTGTCTCCGTAACAAGATGTAGTTGGTATTCACATTTTTCCAAAGAGGCCATTATGTTTGTATTTCTATATTTACACTTGCAAGCTTTGCTTTCTTGTCATAAATTACAATTAGTGTAAAATTCATACTTGCTTAATTGGTTCTGAACAGCTGAGAAGCAATTTCTTTACCATTATCGGAAAGCCTTGCGTCCATATAGTAATCACACCTTTTCATTGCTGGTTTCCACGGTTGACCAACACGTAACTTGATCCAATACAACCTAGATCAAATTCACTTGGTTAAGTGATTTGTATGGTGCAGTGTAGGTCAAATTCACTTGGGAAAGTACATTTGATCTACACTGCAGGTAGGTGCAACAGGAAAGTGCTGTTAGGGAAAACATAGTGTGTTGGGAGGAGAGCCAATGGTTACAAGGCTGTCTGTTGTCTTTCTGTCTTTTGTATTGAATCAGACTTCTTTAAATCATGCATATATTCATATTCTGCTTTCTTTTTGGACTCACAATTAGTATTGGTATTAGTGATAGACCCTCTCTATCTCTTTGGATGGGTTGCTAAAAAATGTCTTACAGACAGTCATGATCCGCATATATTGAACCTACAGCGTTTGGTGATCCCCTGTCTTTTCATCTGGCTCCACAAGCAAGTCAAATATTTGACTGACTGGGTTACTGGGTGAACATGGTAAACAGTTTGCCTGATAAAGTGCTAGTGTTAGTCTGGTCATTGTGAGCATGTTAGCATTCAGCTCAGAGCACTCCACTGCCTAATTACAAACTCACAGAGCTACTAGCATGGCGGTAGACTATTCATGTGGTCGTTTATGGTGATGGTGATATCTAATTGTAGACAGAAACCTCCAATTGAGGTAATTCAACATACAACCATACAATTTACAATATGAGCTTCACGATCTGAAACTCACGACTGTAACAATTGGTTTTACTTAGATTATTACTACATGTTTAAATGGGTTTGTGAACTTACCTCCTGAACTTACCTCCTGGATTAAAATCAAGGTTTTGTAGCCAACTCCATTGCATGGCCATCCAACACCACAATATCCTGTGCTGCACCATGCAGTCCCATTTGATGCCAAGGGATTTATTTTATATTGGAAATTGTCTCAATACAAAGAGATGACAATCAACCTTTGGGTTGATATGTAACCTGCATCTCAATAACAGTTTCTTCTGTTTCTACGACAAGAGTCGAGGCAGATAAAGTCAACCGTTCTCGCAAGTAGTCAACCGTTGTGAGAGAAAGTCTCCATTAACGGGCTATGCTGTGTGGTTTTGC
>NW_027175846.1:0-34931 GCF_023055335.1 Clinocottus analis
AAACAATATACTACAACTGTCTGTGTCCTGTGATCATTCGGAGGCCGGCGAGGCTTTGTGTGACTTGTGTGCGAAGCTTTCACATTTCATATCTTGACACGGGTCGCTCAACGGGGGAGTCGTTTTTGATCGAAAATGGAAAAAAATGAATTCTTCAAAGAAAATCAAGTTTTCAACTCTGTTCAGCCTTAAACATCGTTTACGGGCATAACAATGAGGAAATAAAGCTTTCAGGCAGTATAGTGATAAAAGCATCAGGTATTCATGAAAATATGCTTTACGTTAACACAGTGTGGTTTCACGTGGGTATGGATTAACATTAATTGGGTGTGGCTTCACGTTAATGGGGTGTGGCTTCATGTTAAAGCAGTATGGCCTATTGTGGGGCGTGGCTTCACATTAATTGGGTGTGGCTTTATGTTAAGGAGTGTGGCTTCACTTTAATGGTGTGTGGCTTTAAATGAAAGAGGTTTGGCATCAAATTAAAGGGGTGTGGCTTTTAGTGAAAGGGGTGTGTCTTCGCATTAAATGTGTGTGGCTTTACTTTAACGGATGTGGCTTCACATTAACGGGGTGTGGTTTCACGATATTGGGGTGGGGCGTTACAATTACTGGGCGTGGCTTCACATTACTTGTTTGTGACTTCATGTTAACAGGGGTGGCTTCATGTTAACGGTGTGTGGCTTCAGGTTAATGGGGTGTGGCTTTCACATTAATGGGTTTTGGCTTCACGTTGAAGGGGTGTGGCTAGACATTAAATGGGTGTGGCTTCACGTTAACGTGGTGTGCCTTCACATTGAAGGGGTGTGGCTTCACAATAAATGGATGTGGCTTCAAGAGAATGGCTTGTGGCTTCATGCTGAAGGCGTGTGGCTTTACGTTAACGGGGTGTGGCTACAGGGTAACAGGGCATTAAATGGGTGTGGCTTCACAATACAGCTTCATGTTAACAAGGATGTGGCTTCACTTCGAGGGGTGTGGTTTCAAATTAAAGGAAAGTGGCATCACATGACTTTACGTAAAAGGGGTGTGGCTTAACATAAACGGGGTGTGGCTTCACGTTGGATGGCTGTGGCTTTACATTAACTGGGTGTGGCTTTACGTTAATGGGGTGGCTTCACGTTATATGGCTATTGCCTAACGTTAATGGGGTGTGGCTTTACATTAATGGGTTGTGGCATCAAATCAAAGGATTCTTGCATCACATTAAATGGGTGTGACTTTACGTGAAGAGGGTGTGGCTTCACAATAACCGGGTGTGGCTTAACATTAACAGGGTGAGGCTTCAAATTAACGGGTGTGGCTTCACATTAAAGGGGTGTGGCTTCAAATTAAAGGGAACTGGCTTCACATGACTCCATGTAAAAGGGGTGTGGCTTCACATTAACTGTGTGTGGCTTCACGTTGACGGGGTATGGATTCACGTTAATGTGGTCTGGCTTCATGTTAACGGTGTGTGGTTTCACGTTCGGGGTATGGATTAACGTTAATTGGGTGCGGCTTAACGTTAATGGGGGCGTGGCTTAGCGTTAAAGGGGTGTGGTCTATTGTTAACTGGGCCTGGCTTCACATTAATCGGGTGTGGCTTTATGTTAATGGCGTGTGGCTTCAGGTTAACAGGGTGTAAAATAGATGTGGCTTCACAATAAGGCTTCATGTTAACAAGGATGTGGCTTCACTTTACCGGGGCGTGGCTTCAAATTAAAGGGGTCTGGCATCAAATTAAAGAGGTGTGACTTTACTTTAGGGGTGTGTCTTCACATTAAATGTGTGTGGCTTCACGTTAAAGGAGTATGGCCTAACGTTAACGGGGTGTGGATTCACATTAATGGGGTGTGGCATCAAATTAAAGGATTCCTTTATCACATTAAATGGGTGTGAAGTGGGTGTGGCTTCACAATAACACTGTGTGGTTTCACATAAATGGGGTGTGGCTTCATGTTAACGTGGCTTCAGGTTAACAGGGTGTGAAATGGGTGTGGCTTCACAATAAGGCTTCATGTTAACAAGGATGTGGCTTCACTTTAACTGGGTGTGGCTTCACATTAAATGGTTGTGGCTTCACATTAAATGGTTGTGGCTTCACATTACTTGTGTCTGACTTCAGTTAACAGGGGTGGCTTCACATTATTGGGGTGTGGCATCACTTTACTGGGGTGTGTCTTTATGTTAATGGAGATAGGCTTAAAGTTGAAGGGGTGTGGCTTCAAATTAATGTTGTATGGCATTACAAAAAAGCATCATGTTAACAATGGTGTGGCTCGAAATTAAAGGAGTCTGCCATCACATTAAAGGGGTGTGACTTTACGTGGACGGGTTGTGACTTCAAGTTATTGAGGTGTGGCTTCATATTAAATGGGTGTGGCTTCACGTTAACAGGATGTGGCTTTACATTAATAGGGGAGTGGCTTTACGTTAATTGGGTGTGGCATCACATTAACTGGGTATGTTTCAAGATATCGCGGTGGGGCGTTAAATTTACTGGGCGTGGCTTCACATTACTTGTTTGTGACTTCACATTAACAGGGGTGGCTTCATGTTAACGGTGTGTGGCTTCAGGTAAACGGACTGTGGCTTCAATTTAATGAGGTATGCCTTCACATTAATGGGTTTTGGCTTCACGTTGAAGGGGTGTGGCTTCACATTAACAGGGTGTGCCTTCACGTTAACGTGGTGTGCTTTCAATTAAAGGAGTGTGGCTTCATGTTAAATGGATGTGGCTTCATGTTGAAGGGGTATAGCTTCAGGTTAACTGGGTGTGGCTTCACATTAATTTGGTGAAGCTTTACATTAACGGGGTGTGGCAACACGTTAAAGTGGTGTGGCTTTACATTAACAGGTTGTGGATTTACGTTACTGGGGTGTGGCTTCACGTCAACGGGGTGTAGGTTCACGTTAAATGGATGTGGCGTCACGTTAACGGTGCGTGGCTTCACATTAACGGGGTTTGGATTCACGTTAATGGGGTGTGCCTTCATGTCAAAAGAGTGTTGCTTAACGTTAATCGGGTGTAGCTTCACGTTAACGGGGTGTGGCTTCAGTTTAACACGGTGTGCCTTGACGTTAAATGGATGCGGCTTCACGTTAATGGGGTGTGGCTTCACCATGAAAGGGTTTGGCTTCATATTAAAGAGGTGTGGCAACACGTTGAAGGGGTGTGGCTTTACATTCACAGGGTTAGCATTCACACTAATGGAGTGTGGCTTCACGTCAAGGGGGCGTTGCTTCACATTAAATGGATTTGGCTTCATGTTAACTGTGTGTGGCTTCACATTAATGGGGTGTGGCTTCCCATTCACGGGGTTTGGCTTCAAGTTAATGTCATGTGGCTTCACAATATAGCTTCACGTTAACAAGGGTGTGGCTTTACTTTAACGGGGTCTGGCTTCATATTAATGGAGTCTGGCATCACATTAAAGGGGTGTGACTTTACGTGAAAGGGGTGTGGCTTGAAGTTAATAGGGTGTGGATTCACGTTAAAAGGGGTTTGGCTTCCCGAGTCAGAATGACCCGCGTTTGTCGTCGATTTCAAGGCCCCTGTCCCCGGGGTCTGAATGACCCTCGTTTATAGCCGAGCGCCCGGCCTCGCCGTCGTCCCCGGGGTCAGAATGACCCGTGAGCCCTCGGCCTCGTCCACGGGTCGAAACGACCCGAGTTTTACGTTGTATTACAAGTCATCCCGTATGCTAAATGTAAAAAATAAATAAATGATACAAATAAAGACATGACAAGACAGTTGCATTGTATTGTTTTTTTCTTACATTTATTTAGTCATCACCAGTGTTACAAGCAATGACACAGAACACACACACACACACACACACACACACACACACACACACACGCACACACACACACACAAACAAACACAAACACACACACACACACACACACACACACACACACACACACACACACAAACACACACGCGCACAAATGTGTCCGCCACAGGATCACGGTTCGAAACGCAGACAACCGACGTAGCGTTCGAGTTCCCCCGCGAGCTCTTTCGTTCTCCGGTAGAACTGCAAGCTGCGGTTCTGGCGCGCGCGCCCGCACACGTAACACCACGGACGCGCGTCCAGCGTCACGTACATCCCGTCCGTCGACGTCGGCGTTGCGAGATTCCGAGGGTGTTCCGATTTTCTGGGAAACTTTCTTGATGGAAAATATAAAAAAAAATGAATTCTTTAAGAAAATCTAGTTTTCAACTCTGTTCAGTCTGAAACGTCGTTTAAGAGCATAAAAATAAGTTACTGCAAATCACGGGCAGTATAGTGATGAAAGCTTCACTTATTCATGAACATATCATACAATTTGAAGTTCAGATGTTCTGAGACACTTTCTTGATGGAAATTTTTTTTTAAAAGAATTCTTTTAGAAAATCTTGTTTTCAACTCTGTTCAGTCTGAATCGTCGTTTAAGAGCATAAAAATGAGTAAATGCAGCTTACGGGAAGTATAGTGATGAAAGCTTCAGGTATTCATGAACATATCATATAATTTGAATTTCTGATGTTCTCAGAGGCCTTCTTGATGGAAAATATAGAAAAATTAATTCTTTAAGAAAATCAAGTTTTCAACTCTGAAACGTCGTTTAAGAGCATAAAAATGGGTAACTGCAGCTTAGGGGCAGCATTAAAGCTTCAGGTATTCAGGAAAATATCAACAATTCGTAATTCCGATGTGCTGAGACACTTTCTTGATGGAAAATTAAAATAAAATAGTTCTTTAAGAAAATTCAGTTTTCAACTCTGTTCAGTCTGAAACGTCATTTAAGAGCATAAAAATGGGTAACTGCAGCTTAGGGGCAGCATTAAAGCTTCAGGTATTCAGGAAAATATCAACAATTCGTAATTCCGATGTGCTGAGACACTTTCTTGATGGAAAATTAAAATAAAATAGTTATTTAAGAAAATTCAGTTTTCAACTCTGTTCAGTCTGAAACGTCGTTTAAGAGCATAAAAATGGGTAACTGCACCTTACGGGCAGTATAGTGATGAAAGCTTCAGGTTTCATAAACATATTACACAATTTGATGTTCCGATGTTCTGAAACACTTTCTTGATGGAAAATATTTTTTTTAAAAAGAATTCTTTTAGAAAATCTAGTTTTCAACTCTGTTCAGTCTAAAACGTCGTTTAACAGTATAAAAACGAGTAAATGCAACTTACCGACAGTATAGTGATGAAAGCTTCAGGTATTCATGAACATATCATACAATTTGAAGTTCCGATGTCCTAAGACACTTTCTTGATGGAATTTTTTTTTAAAAGAATTCTTTTAGAGAATCTTGTTTTCAACTCTGTTCAGTCTGAAATGTCGTTTAAGAGCATACAAATTAGTTACTGCAGCTCACGGGAAGTATAGTGATGAAAGCTTCAGGTATTCATGAACATATCATATAATTTGAATTTCTGATGTTCTCAGAGGCTTTCTTGATGGAAAATATAGAAAAATTAATTCTTTAAGAAAATCAAGTTTTCAACTCTGAAACGTCGTTTAAGAGCATAAAAATGGGTAACTGCAGCTTAGGGGCAGCATTAAAGCTTCAGGTATTCAGGAAAATATCAACAATTCGTAATTCCGATGTGCTGAGACACTTTCTTGATGGAAAATTAAAATAAAATAGTTCTTTAAGAAAATTCAGTTTTCAACTCTGTTCAGTCTGAAACGTCATTTAAGAGCATAAAAATGGGTAACTGCAGCTTAGGGGCAGCATTAAAGCTTCAGGTATTCAGGAAAATATCAACAATTCGTAATTCCGATGTGCTGAGACACTTTCTTGATGGAAAATTAAAATAAAATAGTTATATAAGAAAATTCAGTTTTCAACTCTGTTCAGTCTGAAACGTCGTTTAAGAGCATAAAAATGGGTAACTGCACCTTACCGGCAGTATAGTGATGAAAGCTTCAGGTTTCATGAACATATTACACAATTTGATGTTCCGATGTTCTGAAACACTTTCTTGATGGAAAATATTTTTTAAAAAAAGAATTCTTTTAGAAAATCTAGTTTTCAACTCTGTTCAGTCTGAAACGTCGTTTAAGAGCATAAAACTTAGTTACTGCAGCTCACGGGCAGTATAGTGATGAAAGCTTCAGGTATTCATGAACATATCATATAATTTGAAGTTCCGATGTTCTAAGAGGCTTTCTTGATGGAAAATATAAAAAAATGAATCCTTTAAGAAAATCAAGTTTTCAACTCTGTTCAGTCTAAAACGTCGTTTAACAGTATAAAAACGAGTAAATGCAACTTACCGACAGTATAGTGACGAAAGCTTCAGGTATTCATGAACATATCATACAATATTTAAGTTCCGATGTTCTAAGATGGAAAATATAAAAAAAATGAATTCTTTAAGAAAATCTAGTTTTCAACACTGTTCAGTGTGAAACGTCGATTAAGAACATACAAATGAGTAAATGCAGATTACAGGCAGAGGTGTCAAGTAACGAAGTACAAATACTTCGTTACTTTACTTAAGTAGGAATTTTGAGTGTCTATATTTTACTGGAGTATTTTTTTCCCGACTACTTTTTACTTCTACTCCTTACTTTTTCACGCAAATATCTGTACTTTCTACTGCCTACTTTTAAAAAAATAGCCTCGTTACTATTTCATTTTGGTTTGTTTTTCATTCCGGTTAGCCAGATAAATCGCGCCATCCGAATAGAGTGAATTTGATTGTGGTTGGAAGAGAAGTATATACCTTTCCGACACCCTATTGTTTTTTTACGCGATGCACCTGAACATGACATGAATCAACCGTTACAATCACGTCACTCTCAAGCAAGGACAGCAGAGAAGCCGATTGCAAATATGTCCGTCTCGGAGAACGCGCGATGAGAAATACGCGCCGCCGAATATCTGTTGTGCCGGGAGGGACAGTCACGTTCAATGCGTGAGACTTGAGAGCCCCGATACTTCCGTCTCTCTGCTCCTCTCTGCCGGCGGTTCCCCGGTCGCGCGAGTTTCTTCAGCGACTGTCTGTTTGGGGTAAATAGGATGTCTATACAGCTGATAGGTTTACAGATGCGCTCCATAGCGGGGAGTTTAAAAAGGAACCAACGCGCCTATGACTTTTTTTTTTTGCCGTGAGGTATGGCTGGTATGGACTTTTTTCAACATACATATTACAATACTTATAGGCAACTAGTTATTATCATGTCTTCCGCTCCATGAAATGCATGTTAATGCTCAGTAGTACACATATGGTACTTTAATGTTTTGCATTGTAATAAAATGTGATCATTTTCAATGGACATATATATGCAGCTGAAATAGGTAGCCTAGTGCATCCCACATTTTTCAATATACCATTTTAATACAACATTATGGCCTTGAGAAAAATGATTGTTTTGGGGGGAGGTGGGGTAGTGCACTATAGGCCCCTGAGACGCGGCTTAAGAAATCGTACTGAATGGGAAAAAGAAATTCCCCTTACATTACTTTTACTGTTTTACTTTTAAGTAGTTTTGAAACCCAGTACTTTTATACTTTTACTTAAGTAAAAAGCTTGAGTTGATACTTCTACTTTTACCAAAGTATTTCTATATCCTAGCATCTATACTTCTACTTAACTCTCCTGTTGCCTTCTGGGTCAAAAAGACCCACGTTCGAGTGTTTATGTATTTGTGTGTATCGCGGTCTAAGGGTCACAAAATGACCACGACCAGTGTATACGTATGCATGCATGCATGTACGTATGAATCAGTCAAGCACGTCGTCCTCGGGTTAAAACGACTCGCGTCTTTCCACCGAGCCCTCGCCGTCGCCCTGGGGTCTGTTCGACCCTCGAGTTTGAGCGAGCCCTCGGCCTCGTCCCCCGAGTCAAACTGACCCGTGTTTATCGCCGAGCTCGCGGCCCCCGTCCCCAGGGTCAGAATGACCCGCATATATTGCCGAGCTCCCGGCCCTCGTCCACGGGGTCAGAATGACCCGCGTTTATCGCCGAGCTCCCGGCCTTGTCCCCCGGGGTCAGACTGACCCGCGTATATCGCTGAGCTCCCGGCCTCGTCACCGGGGTCAGACTGACCCGCGTTTATCGTCGAGCTCTCGGCCCCCGTCCCCCGGGGTCAGAATGACCCTTGTTTATAGCCGAGCTCCCGGCCTCGCCGTAGTCCCCGGGGTCAGAATGACCCGTGAGCCCTCGGCCTCGTCCTCGGGTCGAAACGACCCGAGGACGGGTCGTTTCGACAGTATTACAAGTCATCCCGTATGCTAAATGTAAAAAATAAATGAATAAATGATACAAATAAAGACATGACAAGACAGTTGCATTGTATTGTTTTTTTCTTACATTTATTTTGTCATCACCAGTGTTACAAGCAACGACACAGAACAAACACACACACACACACACACACACACACACACACACACACACACACACGCACACACACACACACACACACACACACACACACACACACACACACACACACACACACACACACACACACGCACACACACACACACACGCACACACACAAACACAAACACAAACACACACGCGCACAAACGGAGCCTGGCTCGCCAGCCAAACGGGCGAACCGACGTTCGGATTCGGTCGCGGCGGCGGCGGCCCGCCCCTCGGGCAAACGCGGAATCGTCAAAGGCCCGGTCCCGGTCCCGGTGCCGGTCGCGGTCCCTCTCTCGATCGAGGCTGTCGGACGCGACTCTCCACGCTCTCAACAGCGGCGGCGGCGCTTGGTCCGCCCTCTGCAGAAACATCACCCGTCGCCTGGCTTCTCGAGCGGGAGCGGAATCGTCCCAGGCCGGCACGGTCGCGGCCAGAGCACATTCGATCGGCCTGGACGGGATCGCGTTCCAGCCGTTGGACATGCCCCGCGCTTCTCGTTCTACGAAAGGGGTGTACTTATACGCTGTATTTATACACAATTTATTCACATCTGCGTAATCCAGCAGTCGGCTTCGTTGGTGCGCTCGCGCTGATCGAAGGCTCTTTAGCCAAGACGCGTGACGTCATTTCGTACGTGTCCAGATTGTAAAGCCCTCTAAGGCGTTTACAAAAAAAGAAAATAATGATGTGTATTTGTTATTCTGAGCTATTCAAAATAAAATGAATTGATTCAAATTGAAATGAGGTGTCACAAGTTATTATGTGCGAATAAGGACACTATGAAAGGGGTGTACTTATACGCTGCATTTATACACAATTTATTCACATCTGCGTAATCCAGCAGTCGGCTTCGTTGGTGCGCTCGCGCTGATCGAAGGCTCATTAGCCAAGACGCGTGACGTCATTTCGTACATGTCCAGATTATAAAGCCCTCTGAGGTGTTTATAAAAAAAAAGAAAATAATAATAATAGTGTGTATTTGTTATTCTGAGCTATTCAAGATAACCTGAATTGATTCAAATTGAAATGAGGTGTCACAAGTTATTATGTGCGAATAAGGACACTATGAAAGGGGTGTACTTATACGCAGTATTTATACACAATTTATTCACATCTGCGTAATCCCGCGGTCGGCTTCGTTGGTGCGCTCGCGCTGATCGAAGGCTCTTTAGCCAAGACGCGTGACGTCATTTCGTACGTGTCCAGATTGTAAAGCCCTCTGATGCGTTTACAAAAAAAAACAGAAAATAATAATAATAATGTGTATTTGTTATTCTAAGCTATTCAAAATAACCAGAATTGATTCAAATTGAAATGAGGTGTCACAAGTTATGACGTGCGAATAAGGACACTATGAAAGGGGTGTACTTATACGGTGTATTTATAAACAATTTATTCACATCTGCGTAATCCCGCGGTCAGCTTCGTTGGTGCGCTCGCGCTGATCGAAGGCTCTTTAGCCAAGACGCGTGACGTCATTTCGTACGTGTCCAGATTGTAAAGCCCTCTGAGGCGTTTACAAAAAAAATTGAAAATAATAATGTGGTTTTGTTATTCTGAGCTATTCAAAATAACCTGAATTGATTCAAATTGAAATGAGGTGTCACAAGTTATTATGTGCGAATAAGGACACTATGAAAGGGGTGTACTTATACGCTGTATTTATACACAATTTATTCACATCTGCGTAATCGCTCGGTCGGCTTCGTTGGTGTGCTCGCGCTGATCGAAGGCTCTTTAGCAAAGACAGATTGACCCCGTAGGACTTGGGGTGTGCGAGGAATGAGTGAGGACAACACGAGGGTTAAAAAAAAGAATTACTTATGAAAATCTAGTTTTCAACTCTGTTCGGTCTGAAACGTAGTTTTAGAGAATAAAAATGAGTAAATGCAGCTTACGGGCAATGATGAAAGCTTCAGATATTCATGAAAACGTCATACAATTTATAGTTCCGATGTTCTGAGACACTTTCTTGATGGAAAAGTTAAAAAAAAGAATTCCTTATGAAAATCTAGTTTTCAACTCTGTTCGGTCTGAAACGTCGTTTTAGAGCATAAAAATGAGTAAATGCAGCTTACGGGCAGTATAGTGATGAAAGCCTCAGGTATTCATGAAAACGTCATACAATTTATAGTTCCGATGTTCTAAGATACTTTCTTGATGGAAAAGTTAAAAAAAAAAAAAAAAGAATTCCTTATGAAAAGCTGGTCTTCAACTCGGTTTGGTCTTAAACGTCGTTTAAGAGCATAAAAATGAGTAAATGCGGCTGACGGGCAGTATAGTGATGAAAGCTTCAGGTATTCATGAAAACGTCATACAATTTATAGTTCCGATGTTCTAAGACACTTTCTTGATGGAAAAGTTAAAAAAAAAAGAATTCCTTATGAAAATCTAGTTTTCAACTCTGTTCGGTCTGAAACGTCGTTTAAGAGCATAAAAATGAGTAAATGCATCTTACGGGCAGTATAGTGATGAAAGCTTCAGGTATTCATGAAAACGTCATAAAATTTGTAGTTCCGATGTTCTAAGACACTTTCTTGATGGAAAAGTTAAAAAAAAAGAATTCCTTATGAAAATCTAGTTTTCAACTCTGCTCGGTCTGAAACGTCGTTTTAGAGCATAAAAATGAGTAAATGCAGCTTACGGGTGAAAAGCTTCAGGTATTCATGAAAACGTCATACAATTTATAGTTCCGATGTTCTGAGACACTTTCTTGATGGAAAAGTAAAAAAAAGAATTCCTTATGAAAATCTAGTTTTCAACTCTGTTCGGTCTGAAACGTCGTTTTAGAGCATAAAAATGAGTAAATGCAGCTTACGGGCAGTATAGTGATGAAAGCTTCAGGTATTCATGAAAACGTCATACAATTTGTAGTTCCGATGTTCTCAAACAATTTCTTGATGGAAAATTAACCCTCGTGTGGCCTCACCGATCCGTACACACCCCGTGTCCTGCGGGTCAAACTGTCCAATGTCCTTTCATCTGGAGCCTTCGATGCGTGGGCGCTCACACCACTTGCAAACAGCAGAGTGTTGATAATGCACTCGGGTCATTTTGACCCAAGGACAACTGCAGGGGCTCGGTGACACACAAGGGTCATTTAGACCCAAGGAGAACGGCGGAGTGTTGATGATACACGAGGGTCATTTCGACCCGAGGACAACGGCAGGGGCACGGTGATACTAAAGGGTCATTTTGACCCAAGGACAACGGCAGGGGCTTGGTGATAATCAAGGGTCATTTTGACCCAAGGACAACGGCAGGGGCTTGGTGATAATCAAGGGTCATTTTGACCCAAGGACAACGGCAGGGGCCTGGTGATAATCAAAGGTAATTTCGACCCAAGGACAACGGCAAAGCGGTTCCAACTGTAGCACCCCCGAGCACGAAGGACCTTGGGAAGGCACTTCTCTGAATCAGTTCGGGGAGAATTGAAAGTTTGCTGCAACCCGACTAATACGGCCCTTTCCAACAGTTCCGATGGTCCTATCCTCGAGCCCGCAGGACCTCGGGAAGGCACTTTTCTAATTCGGCCATTTTGTTTTCGCTTCTTCGGCTCGTGCGGCTTTCGCGAAAAGTCGGAAGCACTCGAGTTTGCCGCGCTCCCACTGATACGGCCGTTGCGGTTCCGACGATCCCGGCGCCGAGCTCGAGGGACCTCGGGAAGGCACTTTTCTAAATCGGCCATTTTGTTTTCGCTTCTTCGGCTCCTGCAGCTTTCACAAAAAGTCGGAAGCACTCGAGTTTGCCGCGCTCCCACTAATACGGCCATCGCGGTTCCGACGGTCCCGTCGCTGAGCTCGCGCGACCTCGCGCGACCTCGGGAAGGCACTTTTCTAAATCGGCCATTTTGTTTTTTCTTCTTCGGCTCGTGTAGCTTTCACAGAAAGTCGGAAGCACTCGAGTTTGCCGTGCTCCCACTGATACGGCCGTCGCGGTTCCGACGACCCCGTCGCCGATCTCGCGCGACCTCGGGAAGGCAGTTTTTGAAATCGGCCATTTTGTTTTCGCTTCTTCGGCTCGTGTAGCTTTCGCAAAAAGTCGGAAGCACTCGAGTTTGCCGCGCTCCCACTAACACGGCTGTCGCGGTTCCGACGATCCCGGGTCCTCGGGAAGGCACTTTTCTAAATCGGCCATTTTGTTTTCGCTTCTTCGGCTCCTGCAGCTTTCGCGAAAAGTCGGAAGCACTCGAGTTTGCCGCGCTCCCACTAATACGGCCGTCGCGGTTCCGACGATCCCGTCCCCGAGCTCACGGGACCCTGGGAAGTCACTTTTCTAAATCGGCCATTTTGTTTTTTCTTCTTCGGCTAGTGTAGCTTTCACAGAAAGTCGGAAGCACTCGAGTTTGCCGTGCTCCCACTGATACGGCCGTCGCGGTTCCGACGACCCCGTCGCCGTGCTCGCGGGACCTCGGGAAGGCAGTTTTTGAAATCGGCCATTTTGTTTTCGCTTCTTCGGCTCGTGTAGCTTTTACAGATAGTCGGAATGACTTGAGTTTTCTGCCTCCCACTAACACGGCCGTCGCGGTTCCAACTGTCCCGTCCACGAGCTCTTTGGACCTCGGGAAGTCACTTTTCTAAATCGGCCATTTTGTTTTTTTGCTTCTTCGGCTAGTGTAGCTTTCACAAAAAGTCGGAAGGACTCAAGTTTTCTGCCTCCCACTAACATGGCCGTCGCGGTTCCAACGGTCCCGTCCACGAGCTCGCAGGACCTCGGGAAGTCACTCTTCTAAATCGGCCATTTTGTTTTCGCTTCTTCGGCTCGTGCAGCTTTTACAGAAAGTCGGAAGGACTCGAGTTTTCTGCCTCCCACTAACACGGCCGTCACGGTTCAACGGTCCCGTCCACGAGCTCTTTGGACCTTGGGAAGTCACTTTTCTAAATCGGCCATTTTTTATTTTTTTTTGCTTCTTCGGCTAGTGTAGCTTTAAAAGAAGGTCGGAGGCACTCGAGATTGCTGCCTCCCACTAATATGGCCGTTGCGATTCAAACGGTACCATCCGCTAGCTTGTAGGACCAAAAGACACACCTTGATCCGAGGACAAGGGGAGGATGTGGAATTACATGAAATTGTGTGTGTGTGCGCTATTGCTTGTAACACTGGGGGTTATAACTATACAAAATAAAACAATATACTACAACTGTCTGTGTCCTGTGATCATTCGGAGGCCGGCGAGGCTTTGTGTGACTTGTGTGCGAAGCTTTCACATTTCATATCTTGACACGGGTCGCTCAACGGGGGAGTCGTTTTTGATCGAAAATGGAAAAAAATGAATTCTTCAAAGAAAATCAAGTTTTCAACTCTGTTCAGCCTTAAACATCGTTTACGGGCATAACAATGAGGAAATAAAGCTTTCAGGCAGTATAGTGATAAAAGCATCAGGTATTCATGAAAATATGCTTTACGTTAACACAGTGTGGTTTCACGTGGGTATGGATTAACATTAATTGGGTGTGGCTTCACGTTAATGGGGTGTGGCTTCATGTTAAAGCAGTATGGCCTATTGTGGGGCGTGGCTTCACATTAATTGGGTGTGGCTTTATGTTAAGGAGTGTGGCTTCACTTTAATGGTGTGTGGCTTTAAATGAAAGAGGTTTGGCATCAAATTAAAGGGGTGTGGCTTTTAGTGAAAGGGGTGTGTCTTCGCATTAAATGTGTGTGGCTTTACTTTAACGGATGTGGCTTCACATTAACGGGGTGTGGTTTCACGATATTGGGGTGGGGCGTTACAATTACTGGGCGTGGCTTCACATTACTTGTTTGTGACTTCATGTTAACAGGGGTGGCTTCATGTTAACGGTGTGTGGCTTCAGGTTAATGGGGTGTGGCTTTCACATTAATGGGTTTTGGCTTCACGTTGAAGGGGTGTGGCTAGACATTAAATGGGTGTGGCTTCACGTTAACGTGGTGTGCCTTCACATTGAAGGGGTGTGGCTTCACAATAAATGGATGTGGCTTCAAGAGAATGGCTTGTGGCTTCATGCTGAAGGCGTGTGGCTTTACGTTAACGGGGTGTGGCTACAGGGTAACAGGGCATTAAATGGGTGTGGCTTCACAATACAGCTTCATGTTAACAAGGATGTGGCTTCACTTCGAGGGGTGTGGTTTCAAATTAAAGGAAAGTGGCATCACATGACTTTACGTAAAAGGGGTGTGGCTTAACATAAACGGGGTGTGGCTTCACGTTGGATGGCTGTGGCTTTACATTAACTGGGTGTGGCTTTACGTTAATGGGGTGGCTTCACGTTATATGGCTATTGCCTAACGTTAATGGGGTGTGGCTTTACATTAATGGGTTGTGGCATCAAATCAAAGGATTCTTGCATCACATTAAATGGGTGTGACTTTACGTGAAGAGGGTGTGGCTTCACAATAACCGGGTGTGGCTTAACATTAACAGGGTGAGGCTTCAAATTAACGGGTGTGGCTTCACATTAAAGGGGTGTGGCTTCAAATTAAAGGGAACTGGCTTCACATGACTCCATGTAAAAGGGGTGTGGCTTCACATTAACTGTGTGTGGCTTCACGTTGACGGGGTATGGATTCACGTTAATGTGGTCTGGCTTCATGTTAACGGTGTGTGGTTTCACGTTCGGGGTATGGATTAACGTTAATTGGGTGCGGCTTAACGTTAATGGGGGCGTGGCTTAGCGTTAAAGGGGTGTGGTCTATTGTTAACTGGGCCTGGCTTCACATTAATCGGGTGTGGCTTTATGTTAATGGCGTGTGGCTTCAGGTTAACAGGGTGTAAAATAGATGTGGCTTCACAATAAGGCTTCATGTTAACAAGGATGTGGCTTCACTTTACCGGGGCGTGGCTTCAAATTAAAGGGGTCTGGCATCAAATTAAAGAGGTGTGACTTTACTTTAGGGGTGTGTCTTCACATTAAATGTGTGTGGCTTCACGTTAAAGGAGTATGGCCTAACGTTAACGGGGTGTGGATTCACATTAATGGGGTGTGGCATCAAATTAAAGGATTCCTTTATCACATTAAATGGGTGTGAAGTGGGTGTGGCTTCACAATAACACTGTGTGGTTTCACATAAATGGGGTGTGGCTTCATGTTAACGTGGCTTCAGGTTAACAGGGTGTGAAATGGGTGTGGCTTCACAATAAGGCTTCATGTTAACAAGGATGTGGCTTCACTTTAACTGGGTGTGGCTTCACATTAAATGGTTGTGGCTTCACATTAAATGGTTGTGGCTTCACATTACTTGTGTCTGACTTCAGTTAACAGGGGTGGCTTCACATTATTGGGGTGTGGCATCACTTTACTGGGGTGTGTCTTTATGTTAATGGAGATAGGCTTAAAGTTGAAGGGGTGTGGCTTCAAATTAATGTTGTATGGCATTACAAAAAAAGCATCATGTTAACAATGGTGTGGCTCGAAATTAAAGGAGTCTGCCATCACATTAAAGGGGTGTGACTTTACGTGGACGGGTTGTGACTTCAAGTTATTGAGGTGTGGCTTCATATTAAATGGGTGTGGCTTCACGTTAACAGGATGTGGCTTTACATTAATAGGGGAGTGGCTTTACGTTAATTGGGTGTGGCATCACATTAACTGGGTATGTTTCAAGATATCGCGGTGGGGCGTTAAATTTACTGGGCGTGGCTTCACATTACTTGTTTGTGACTTCACATTAACAGGGGTGGCTTCATGTTAACGGTGTGTGGCTTCAGGTAAACGGACTGTGGCTTCAATTTAATGAGGTATGCCTTCACATTAATGGGTTTTGGCTTCACGTTGAAGGGGTGTGGCTTCACATTAACAGGGTGTGCCTTCACGTTAAGGTGGTGTGCTTTCAATTAAAGGAGTGTGGCTTCATGTTAAATGGATGTGGCTTCATGTGATTGGGTTGTGAGTTCACGCTGAAGGGGTGTGGCTTCACATTACCTGGGTGTGGCATCACATTGAAGGGGTATAGCTTCAGGTTAACTGGGTGTGGCTTCACATTAATTTGGTGAAGCTTTACATTAACGGGGTGTGGCAACACGTTAAAGTGGTGTGGCTTTACATTAACAGGTTGTGGATTTACGTTACTGGGGTGTGGCTTCACGTCAACGGGGTGTAGGTTCACGTTAAATGGATGTGGCGTCACGTTAACGGTGCGTGGCTTCACATTAACGGGGTTTGGATTCACGTTAATGGGGTGTGCCTTCATGTCAAAAGAGTGTTGCTTAACGTTAATCGGGTGTAGCTTCACGTTAACGGGGTGTGGCTTCAGTTTAACACGGTGTGCCTTGACGTTAAATGGATGCGGCTTCACGTTAATGGGGTGTGGCTTCACCATGAAAGGGTTTGGCTTCATATTAAAGAGGTGTGGCAACACGTTGAAGGGGTGTGGCTTTACATTCACAGGGTTAGCATTCACACTAATGGAGTGTGGCTTCACGTCAAGGGGGCGTTGCTTCACATTAAATGGATTTGGCTTCATGTTAACTGTGTGTGGCTTCACATTAATGGGGTGTGGCTTCCCATTCACGGGGTTTGGCTTCAAGTTAATGTCATGTGGCTTCACAATATAGCTTCACGTTAACAAGGGTGTGGCTTTACTTTAACGGGGTCTGGCTTCATATTAATGGAGTCTGGCATCACATTAAAGGGGTGTGACTTTACGTGAAAGGGGTGTGGCTTGAAGTTAATAGGGTGTGGATTCACGTTAAAAGGGGTTTGGCTTCCCGAGTCAGAATGACCCGCGTTTGTCGTCGATTTCAAGGCCCCTGTCCCCGGGGTCTGAATGACCCTCGTTTATAGCCGAGCGCCCGGCCTCGCAGTCGTCCCCGGGGTCAGAATGACCCGTGAGCCCTCGGCCTCGTCCACGGGTCGAAACGACCCGAGTTTTACGTTGTATTACAAGTCATCCCGTATGCTAAATGTAAAAAATAAATAAATGATACAAATAAAGACATGACAAGACAGTTGCATTGTATTGTTTTTTTCTTACATTTATTTAGTCATCACCAGTGTTACAAGCAACGACACAGAACACACACACACACACACACACACACACACACACACACACACACACACACACACACACACACACACACACACACACACGCACACACACACACACACAAACAAACACAAACACACACACACACACACACACACACACACACACACACACACACACACACACACACACACACGCACACACACACACACACGCGCACAAATGTGTCCGCCACAGGATCACGGTTCGAAACGCAGACAACCGACGTAGCGTTCGAGTTCCCCCGCGAGCTCTTTCGTTCTCCGGTAGAACTGCAAGCTGCGGTTCTGGCGCGCGCGCCCGCACACGTAACACCACGGACGCGCGTCCAGCGTCACGTACATCCCGTCCGTCGACGTCGGCGTTGCGAGATTCCGAGGGTGTTCCGATTTTCTGGGAAACTTTCTTGATGGAAAATATAAAAAAAAATGAATTCTTTAAGAAAATCTAGTTTTCAACTCTGTTCAGTCTGAAACGTCGTTTAAGAGCATAAAAATGAGTTACTGCAAATCACGGGCAGTATAGTGATGAAAGCTTCACTTATTCATGAACATATCATACAATTTGAAGTTCAGATGTTCTGAGACACTTTCTTGATGGAAATTTTTTTTTAAAAGAATTCTTTTAGAAAATCTTGTTTTCAACTCTGTTCAGTCTGAATCGTCGTTTAAGAGCATAAAAATGAGTAAATGCAGCTTACGGGAAGTATAGTGATGAAAGCTTCAGGTATTCATGAACATATCATATAATTTGAATTTCTGATGTTCTCAGAGGCCTTCTTGATGGAAAATATAGAAAAATTAATTCTTTAAGAAAATCAAGTTTTCAACTCTGAAACGTCGTTTAAGAGCATAAAAATGGGTAACTGCAGCTTAGGGGCAGCATTAAAGCTTCAGGTATTCAGGAAAATATCAACAATTCGTAATTCCGATGTGCTGAGACACTTTCTTGATGGAAAATTAAAATAAAATAGTTATTTAAGAAAATTCAGTTTTCAACTCTGTTCAGTCTGAAACGTCGATTAAGAGCATAAAAATGGGTAACTGCACCTTACGGGCAGTATAGTGATGAAAGCTTCAGGTTTCATGAACATATTACACAATTTGATGTTCCGATGTTCTGAAACACTTTCTTGATGGAAAATATTTTTAAAAAAAAAATTCTTTTAGAAAATCTAGTTTTCAACTCTGTTCAGTCTAAAACGTCGTTTAACAGTATAAAAACGAGTAAATGCAACTTACCGACAGTATAGTGATGAAAGCTTCAGGTATTCATGAACATATCATACAATTTGAAGTTCCGATGTCCTAAGACACTTTCTTGATGGAATTTTTTTTTTAAAAGAATTCTTTTAGAAAATCTTGTTTTCAACTCTGTTCAGTCTGAAATGTCGTTTAAGAGCATACAAATTAGTTACTGCAGCTCACGGGAAGTATAGTGATGAAAGCTTCAGGTATTCATGAACATATCATATAATTTGAATTTCTGATGTTCTCAGCGGCTTTCTTGATGGAAAATATAGAAAAATTAATTCTTTAAGAAAATCAAGTTTTCAACTCTGAAACGTCGTTTAAGAGCATAAAAATGGGTAACTGCAGCTTAGGGGCAGCATTAAAGCTTCAGGTATTCAGGAAAATATCAACAATTCGTAATTCCGATGTGCTGAGACACTTTCTTGATGGAAAATTAAAATAAAATAGTTCTTTAAGAAAATTCAGTTTTCAACTCTGTTCAGTCTGAAACGTCATTTAAGAGCATAAAAATGGGTAACTGCAGCTTAGGGGCAGCATTAAAGCTTCAGGTATTCAGGAAAATATCAACAATTCGTAATTCCGATGTGCTGAGACACTTTCTTGATGGAAAATTAAAATAAAATAGTTATTTAAGAAAATTCAGTTTTCAACTCTGTTCAGTCTGAAACGTCGTTTAAGAGCATAAAAATGGGTAACTGCACCTTACGGGCAGTATAGTGATGAAAGCTTCAGGTTTCATGAACATATTACACAATTTGATGTTCCGATGTTCTGAAACACTTTCTTGATGGAAAATATTTTTTAAAAAAAGAATTCTTTTAGAAAATCTAGTTTTCAACTCTGTTCAGTCTGAAACGTCGTTTAAGAGCATAAAACTTAGTTACTGCAGCTCACGGGCAGTATAGTGATGAAAGCTTCAGGTATTCATGAACATATCATACAATTTGAAGTTCCAATGTCCTAAGACACTTTCTTGATGGAATTTGTTTTTTAAAAGAATTCTTTTAGAAAATCTTGTTTTCAACTCTGTTCAGTCTGAAATGTCGTTTAAGAGCATACAAATTAGTTACTGCAGCTCACGGGCAGTATAGTGATGAAAGCTTCAGGTATTCATGAACATATCATATAATTTGAAGTTCCGATGTTCTAAGAGGCTTTCTTGATGGAAAATATAAAAAAATGAATCCTTTAAGAAAATCAAGTTTTCAACTCTGTTCAGTCTAAAACGTCGTTTAACAGTATAAAAACGAGTAAATGCAACTTACCGACAGTATAGTGACGAAAGCTTCAGGTATTCATGAACATATCATACAATATTTAAGTTCCGATGTTCTAAGATGGAAAATATAAAAAAAATGAATTCTTTAAGAAAATCTAGTTTTCAACACTGTTCAGTGTGAAACGTCGATTAAGAACATACAAATGAGTAAATGCAGATTACAGGCAGAGGTGTCAAGTAACGAAGTACAAATACTTCGTTACTTTACTTAAGTAGGAATTTTGAGTGTCTATATTTTACTGGAGTATTTTTTTCCAGACTACTTTTTACTTCTACTCCTTACTTTTTCACGCAAATATCTGTACTTTCTACTCCCTACTTTTAAAAAAATAGCCTCGTTACTATTTCATTTTGGTTTGTTTTTCATTCCGGTTAGCCAGATAAATCGCGCCATCCGAATAGAGTGAATTTGATTGTGGTTGGAAGAGAAGTATATACCTTTCCGACACCCTATTGTTTTTTTACGCGATGCACATGAACATGACATGAATCAACCGTTACAATCACGTCACTCTCAAGCAAGGACAGCAGAGAAGCCGATTGCAAATATAGTTTGCAAATATAGTCTCGGAGAACGCGCGATGAGAAATACGCGCCGCCGAATATCTGTTGTGCCGGGAGGGACAGTCACGTTCAATGTGTGAGACTTGAGAGCCCCGATACTTCCGTCTCTCTGCTCCTCTCTGCCGGCGGTTCCCCGGTCGCGCGAGTTTCTTCAGCGACTGTCTGTTTGGGGTAAATAGGATGTCTATACAGCTGATAGGTTTACAGATGCGCTCCATAGCGGGGAGTTTAAAAAGGAACCAACGCGCCTATGACTTTTTTTTTTTGCCGTGAGGTATGGCTGGTATGGACTTTTTTCAACATACATATTACAATACTTATAGGCAACTAGTTATTATCATGTCTTCCGCTCCATGAAATGCATGTTAATGCTCAGTAGTACACATATGGTACTTTAATGTTTTGCATTGTAATAAAATGTGATCATTTTCAATGGACATATATATGCAGCTGAAATAGGTAGCCTAGTGCATCCCACATTTTTCAATATACCATTTTAATACAACATTATGGCCTTGAGAAAAATGATTGTTTTGGGGGGAGGTGGGGTAGTGCACTATAGGCCCCTGAGACGCGGCTTAAGAAATCGTACTGAATGGGAAAAAGAAATTCCCCTTACATTACTTTTACTGTTTTACTTTTAAGTAGTTTTGAAACCCAGTACTTTCATACTTTTACTTAAGTAAAAAGCTTGAGTTGATACTTCTACTTTTACCAAAGTATTTCTATATCCTAGCATCTATACTTCTACTTAACTCTCCTGTTGCCTTCTGGGTCAAAAAGACCCACGTTCGAGTGTTTATGTATTTGTGTGTATCGCGGTCTAAGGGTCACAAAATGACCACGACCAGTGTATACGTATGCATGCATGCATGTACGTATGAATCAGTCAAGCACGTCGTCCTCGGGTTAAAACGACTCGCGTCTTTCCACCGAGCCCTCGCCGTCGCCCTGGGGTCTGTTCGACCCTCGAGTTTGAGCGAGCCCTCGGCCTCGTCCCCCGAGTCAAACTGACCCGTGTTTATCGCCGAGCTCGCGGCCCCCGTCCCCAGGGTCAGAATGACCCGCATATATTGCCGAGCTCCCGGCCCTCGTCCACGGGGTCAGAATGACCCGCGTTTATCGCCGAGCTCCCGGCCTTGTCCCCCGGGGTCAGACTGACCCGCGTATATCGCTGAGCTCCCGGCCTCGTCACCGGGGTCAGACTGACCCGCGTTTATCGTCGAGCTCTCGGCCCCCGTCCCCCGGGGTCAGAATGACCCTTGTTTATAGCCGAGCTCCCGGCCTCGCCGTAGTCCCCGGGGTCAGAATGACCCGTGAGCCCTCGGCCTCGTCCTCGGGTCGAAACGACCCGAGTTTTACGTTGTATTACAAGTCATCCCGTATGCTAAATGTAAAAAATAAATGAATAAATGATACAAATAAAGACATGACAAGACAGTTGCATTGTATTGTTTTTTTCTTACATTTATTTTGTCATCACCAGTGTTACAAGCAACGACACAGAACAAACACACACACACACACACACACACACACACACACACACACACGCACACACACACACACACACACACACACACACACACACACACACACACACGCACACACACACACACACACACGCACACACACAAACACAAACACAAACACACACGCGCACAAACGGAGCCTGGCTCGCCAGCCAAACGGGCGAACCGACGTTCGGATTCGGTCGCGGCGGCGGCGGCCCGCCCCTCGGGCAAACGCGGAATCGTCAAAGGCCCGGTCCCGGTCCCGGTGCCGGTCGCGGTCCCTCTCTCGATCGAGGCTGTCGGACGCGACTCTCCACGCTCTCAACAGCGGCGGCGGCGCTTGGTCCGCCCTCTGCAGAAACATCACCCGTCGCCTGGCTTCTCGAGCGGGAGCGGAATCGTCCCAGGCCGGCACGGTCGCGGCCAGAGCACATTCGATCGGCCTGGACGGGATCGCGTTCCAGCCGTTGGACATGCCCCGCGCTTCTCGTTCTACGAAAGGGGTGTACTTATACGCTGTATTTATACACAATTTATTCACATCTGCGTAATCCAGCAGTCGGCTTCGTTGGTGCGCTCGCGCTGATCGAAGGCTCTTTAGCCAAGACGCGTGACGTCATTTCGTACGTGTCCAGATTGTAAAGCCCTCTAAGGCGTTTACAAAAAAAGAAAATAATGATGTGTATTTGTTATTCTGAGCTATTCAAAATAAAATGAATTGATTCAAATTGAAATGAGGTGTCACAAGTTATTATGTGCGAATAAGGACACTATGAAAGGGGTGTACTTATACGCTGCATTTATACACAATTTATTCACATCTGCGTAATCCAGCAGTCGGCTACGTTGGTGCGCTCGCGCTGATCGAAGGCTCATTAGCCAAGACGCGTGACGTCATTTCGTACATGTCCAGATTATAAAGCCCTCTGAGGTGTTTATAAAAAAAAAAGAAAATAATAATAATAGTGTGTATTTGTTATTCTGAGCTATTCAAGATAACCTGAATTGATTCAAATTGAAATGAGGTGTCACAAGTTATTATGTGCGAATAAGGACACTATGAAAGGGGTGTACTTATACGCAATATTTATACACAATTTATTCACATCTGCGTAATCCCGCGGTCGGCTTCGTTGGTGCGCTCGCGCTGATCGAAGGCTCTTTAGCCAAGACGCGTGACGTCATTTCGTACGTGTCCAGATTGTAAAGCCCTCTGAGGCGTTTACAAAAAAAAACAGAAAATAATAATAATAATGTGTATTTGTTATTCTAAGCTATTCAAAATAACCAGAATTGATTCAAATTGAAATGAGGTGTCACAAGTTATGACGTGCGAATAAGGACACTATGAAAGGGATGTACTTATACGGTGTATTTATAAACAATTTCTTCACATCTGCGTAATCCCGCGGTCAGCTTCGTTGGTGCGCTCGCGCTGATCGAAGGCTCTTTAGCCAAGACGCGTGACGTCATTTCGTACGTGTCCAGATTGTAAAGCCCTCTAAGGCGTTTTCTAAAAAAAAAGAAAATAATAATGTGTATTTGTTATTCTGAGCTATTCAAAATAACCTGAATTGATTCAAATTGAAATGAGGTGTCACAAGTTATTATGTGCGAATAAGGACACTATGAAAGGGGTGTACTTATACGCTGTATTTATACACAATTTATTCACATCTGCGTAATCCCGCGGTCGGCTTCGTTGGTGCGCTCGCGCTGATCGAAGGCTCTTTAGCCAAGACGCGTGACGTCATTTCGTACGTGTCCAGATTGTAAAGCCCTCTGAGGCGTTTACAAAAAAAAGAAAATAATAATAATAATGTGTATTTGTTACTCTGAGCTATTCAAAATAAACTGAATTGATTCAAATAGAAATGAGGTGTCACAAGTTATTACGTGCGAATAAGGACACTATGAAAGGGGTGTACTTATACGCTGCATTTATACACAATTTATTCACATCTGCGTAATCCCGCGGTCGGCTTCGTTGGTGCGCTCGCGCTGATCGAAGGCTCTTTAGCCAAGACGCGTGACGTCATTTCGTACGTGTCCAGATTGTAAAGCCCTCTGAGGCGTTTACAAAAAAAATTGAAAATAATAATGTGGTTTTGTTATTCTGAGCTATTCAAAATAACCTGAATTGATTCAAATTGAAATGAGGTGTCACAAGTTATTATGTGCGAATAAGGACACTATGAAAGGGGTGTACTTATACGCTGTATTTATACACAATTTATTCACATCTGCGTAATCGCTCGGTCGGCTTCGTTGGTGTGCTCGCGCTGATCGAAGGCTCTTTAGCAAAGACAGATTGACCCCGTAGGACTTGGGGTGTGCGAGGAATGAGTGAGGACAACACGAGGGTTAAAAAAAAGAATTACTTATGAAAATCTAGTTTTCAACTCTGTTCGGTCTGAAACGTAGTTTTAGAGAATAAAAATGAGTAAATGCAGCTTACGGGCAATGATGAAAGCTTCAGATATTCATGAAAACGTCATACAATTTATAGTTCCGATGTTCTGAGACACTTTCTTGATGGAAAAGTTAAAAAAAAGAATTCCTTATGAAAATCTAGTTTTCAACTCTGTTCGGTCTGAAACGTCGTTTTAGAGCATAAAAATGAGTAAATGCAGCTTACGGGCAGTATAGTGATGAAAGCCTCAGGTATTCATGAAAACGTCATACAATTTATAGTTCCGATGTTCTAAGACACTTTCTTGATGGAAAAGTTAAAAAAAAAAAAAAAGAATTCCTTATGAAAAGCTAGTCTTCAACTCGGTTTGGTCTTAAACGTCGTTTAAGAGCATAAAAATGAGTAAATGCGGCTGACGGGCAGTATAGTGATGAAAGCTTCAGGTATTCATGAAAACGTCATACAATTTATAGTTCCGATGTTCTAAGACACTTTCTTGATGGAAAAGTTAAAAAAAAAGAATTCCTTATGAAAATCTAGTTTTCAACTCTGTTCGGTCTGAAACGTCGTTTAAGAGCATAAAAATGAGTAAATGCATCTTACGGGCAGTATAGTGATGAAAGCTTCAGGTATTCATGAAAACGTCATAAAATTTGTAGTTCCGATGTTCTAAGACACTTTCTTGATGGAAAAGTTAAAAAAAAAGAATTCCTTATGAAAATCTAGTTTTCAACTCTGCTCAGTCTGAAACGTCGTTTTAGAGCATAAAAATGAGTAAATGCAGCTTACGGGTGAAAAGCTTCAGGTATTCATGAAAACGTCATACAATTTATAGTTCCGATGTTCTGAGACACTTTCTTGATGGAAAAGTAAAAAAAAGAATTCCTTATGAAAATCTAGTTTTCAACTCTGTTCGGTCTGAAACGTCGTTTTAGAGCATAAAAATGAGTAAATGCAGCTTACGGGCAGTATAGTGATGATAGCTTCAGGTATTCATGAAAACGTCATACAATTTGTAGTTCCGATGTTCTCAAACAATTTCTTGATGGAAAATTAACCCTCGTGTGGCCTCACCGATCCGTACACACCCCGTGTCCTGCGGGTCAAACTGTCCAATGTCCTTTCATCTGGAGCCTTCGATGCGTGGGCGCTCACACCACTTGCAAACAGCAGAGTGTTGATAATGCACTCGGGTCATTTTGACCCAAGGACAACTGCAGGGGCTCGGTGACACACAAGGGTCATTTAGACCCAAGGAGAACGGCGGAGTGTTGATGATACACGAGGGTCATTTCGACCCGAGGACAACGGCAGGGGCACGGTGATACTAAAGGGTCATTTTGACCCAAGGACAACGGCAGGGGCTTGGTGATAATCAAGGGTCATTTTGACCCAAGGACAACGGCAGGGGCTTGGTGATAATCAAGGGTCATTTTGACCCAAGGACAACGGCAGGGGCCTGGTGATAATCAAAGGTAATTTCGACCCAAGGACAACGGCAAAGCGGTTCCAACTGTAGCACCCCCGAGCACGAAGGACCTTGGGAAGGCACTTCTCTGAATCAGTTCGGGGAGAATTGAAAGTTTGCTGCAACCCGACTAATACGGCCCTTTCCAACAGTTCCGATGGTCCTATCCTCGAGCCCGCAGGACCTCGGGAAGGCACTTTTCTAATTCGGCCATTTTGTTTTCGCTTCTTCGGCTCGTGCGGCTTTCGCGAAAAGTCGGAAGCACTGGAGTTTGCCGCGCTCCCACTGATACGGCCGTTGCGGTTCCGACGATCCCGGCGCCGAGCTCGAGGGACCTCGGGAAGGCACTTTTCTAAATCGGCCATTTTGTTTTCGCTTCTTCGGCTCCTGCAGCTTTCACAAAAAGTCGGAAGCACTCGAGTTTGCCGCGCTCCCACTAATACGGCCATCGCGGTTCCGACGGTCCCGTCGCTGAGCTCGCGCGACCTCGCGCGACCTCGGGAAGGCACTTTTCTAAATCGGCCATTTTGTTTTTTCTTCTTCGGCTCGTGTAGCTTTCACAGAAAGTCGGAAGCACTCGAGTTTGCCGTGCTCCCACTGATACGGCCGTCGCGGTTCCGACGACCCCGTCGCCGATCTCGCGCGACCTCGGGAAGGCAGTTTTTGAAATCGGCCATTTTGTTTTCGCTTCTTCGGCTCGTGTAGCTTTCGCAAAAAGTCGGAAGCACTCGAGTTTGCCGCGCTCCCACTAACACGGCTGTCGCGGTTCCGACGATCCCGGGTCCTCGGGAAGGCACTTTTCTAAATCGGCCATTTTGTTTTCGCTTCTTCGGCTCCTGCAGCTTTCGCGAAAAGTCGGAAGCACTCGAGTTTGCCGCGCTCCCACTAATACGGCCGTCGCGGTTCCGACGATCCCGTCCCCGAGCTCACGGGACCCTGGGAAGTCACTTTTCTAAATCGGCCATTTTGTTTTTTCTTCTTCGGCTAGTGTAGCTTTCACAGAAAGTCGGAAGCACTCGAGTTTGCCGTGCTCCCACTGATACGGCCGTCGCGGTTCCGACGACCCCGTCGCCGTGCTCGCGGGACCTCGGGAAGGCAGTTTTTGAAATCGGCCATTTTGTTTTCGCTTCTTCGGCTCGTGTAGCTTTTACAGATAGTCGGAATGACTTGAGTTTTCTGCCTCCCACTAACACGGCCGTCGCGGTTCCAACTGTCCCGTCCACGAGCTCTTTGGACCTCGGGAAGTCACTTTTCTAAATCGGCCATTTTGTTTTTTTGCTTCTTCGGCTAGTGTAGCTTTCACAAAAAGTCGGAAGGACTCAAGTTTTCTGCCTCCCACTAACATGGCCGTCGCGGTTCCAACGGTCCCGTCCACGAGCTCGCAGGACCTCGGGAAGTCACTCTTCTAAATCGGCCATTTTGTTTTCGCTTCTTCGGCTCGTGCAGCTTTTACAGAAAGTCGGAAGGACTCGAGTTTTCTGCCTCCCACTAACACGGCCGTCACGGTTCAACGGTCCCGTCCACGAGCTCTTTGGACCTTGGGAAGTCACTTTTCTAAATCGGCCATTTTTTATTTTTTTTTGCTTCTTCGGCTAGTGTAGCTTTAAAAGAAGGTCGGAGGCACTCGAGATTGCTGCCTCCCACTAATATGGCCGTTGCGATTCAAACGGTACCATCCGCTAGCTTGTAGGACCAAAAGACACACCTTGATCCGAGGACAAGGGGAGGATGTGGAATTACATGAAATTGTGTGTGTGTGCGCTATTGCTTGTAACACTGGGGGTTATAACTATACAAAATAAAACAATATACTACAACTGTCTGTGTCCTGTGATCATTCGGAGGCCGGCGAGGCTTTGTGTGACTTGTGTGCGAAGCTTTCACATTTCATATCTTGACACGGGTCGCTCAACGGGGGAGTCGTTTTTGATCGAAAATGGAAAAAAATGAATTCTTCAAAGAAAATCAAGTTTTCAACTCTGTTCAGCCTTAAACATCGTTTACGGGCATAACAATGAGGAAATAAAGCTTTCAGGCAGTATAGTGATAAAAGCATCAGGTATTCATGAAAATATGCTTTACGTTAACACAGTGTGGTTTCACGTGGGTATGGATTAACATTAATTGGGTGTGGCTTCACGTTAATGGGGTGTGGCTTCATGTTAAAGCAGTATGGCCTATTGTGGGGCGTGGCTTCACATTAATTGGGTGTGGCTTTATGTTAAGGAGTGTGGCTTCACTTTAATGGTGTGTGGCTTTAAATGAAAGAGGTTTGGCATCAAATTAAAGGGGTGTGGCTTTTAGTGAAAGGGGTGTGTCTTCGCATTAAATGTGTGTGGCTTTACTTTAACGGATGTGGCTTCACATTAACGGGGTGTGGTTTCACGATATTGGGGTGGGGCGTTACAATTACTGGGCGTGGCTTCACATTACTTGTTTGTGACTTCATGTTAACAGGGGTGGCTTCATGTTAACGGTGTGTGGCTTCAGGTTAATGGGGTGTGGCTTTCACATTAATGGGTTTTGGCTTCACGTTGAAGGGGTGTGGCTAGACATTAAATGGGTGTGGCTTCACGTTAACGTGGTGTGCCTTCACATTGAAGGGGTGTGGCTTCACAATAAATGGATGTGGCTTCAAGAGAATGGCTTGTGGCTTCATGCTGAAGGCGTGTGGCTTTACGTTAACGGGGTGTGGCTACAGGGTAACAGGGCATTAAATGGGTGTGGCTTCACAATACAGCTTCATGTTAACAAGGATGTGGCTTCACTTCGAGGGGTGTGGTTTCAAATTAAAGGAAAGTGGCATCACATGACTTTACGTAAAAGGGGTGTGGCTTAACATAAACGGGGTGTGGCTTCACGTTGGATGGCTGTGGCTTTACATTAACTGGGTGTGGCTTTACGTTAATGGGGTGGCTTCACGTTATATGGCTATTGCCTAACGTTAATGGGGTGTGGCTTTACATTAATGGGTTGTGGCATCAAATCAAAGGATTCTTGCATCACATTAAATGGGTGTGACTTTACGTGAAGAGGGTGTGGCTTCACAATAACCGGGTGTGGCTTAACATTAACAGGGTGAGGCTTCAAATTAACGGGTGTGGCTTCACATTAAAGGGGTGTGGCTTCAAATTAAAGGGAACTGGCTTCACATGACTCCATGTAAAAGGGGTGTGGCTTCACATTAACTGTGTGTGGCTTCACGTTGACGGGGTATGGATTCACGTTAATGTGGTCTGGCTTCATGTTAACGGTGTGTGGTTTCACGTTCGGGGTATGGATTAACGTTAATTGGGTGTGGCTTAACGTTAATGGGGGCGTGGCTTAGCGTTAAAGGGGTGTGGTCTATTGTTAACTGGGCCTGGCTTCACATTAATCGGGTGTGGCTTTATGTTAATGGCGTGTGGCTTCAGGTTAACAGGGTGTAAAATAGATGTGGCTTCACAATAAGGCTTCATGTTAACAAGGATGTGGCTTCACTTTACCGGGGCGTGGCTTCAAATTAAAGGGGTCTGGCATCAAATTAAAGAGGTGTGACTTTACTTTAGGGGTGTGTCTTCACATTAAATGTGTGTGGCTTCACGTTAAAGGAGTATGGCCTAACGTTAACGGGGTGTGGATTCACATTAATGGGGTGTGGCATCAAATTAAAGGATTCCTTTATCACATTAAATGGGTGTGAAGTGGGTGTGGCTTCACAATAACACTGTGTGGTTTCACATAAATGGGGTGTGGCTTCATGTTAACGTGGCTTCAGGTTAACAGGGTGTGAAATGGGTGTGGCTTCACAATAAGGCTTCATGTTAACAAGGATGTGGCTTCACTTTAACTGGGTGTGGCTTCACATTAAATGGTTGTGGCTTCACATTAAATGGTTGTGGCTTCACATTACTTGTGTCTGACTTCAGTTAACAGGGGTGGCTTCACATTATTGGGGTGTGGCATCACTTTACTGGGGTGTGTCTTTATGTTAATGGAGATAGGCTTAAAGTTGAAGGGGTGTGGCTTCAAATTAATGTTGTATGGCATTACAAAAAAGCATCATGTTAACAATGGTGTGGCTCGAAATTAAAGGAGTCTGCCATCACATTAAAGGGGTGTGACTTTACGTGGACGGGTTGTGACTTCAAGTTATTGAGGTGTGGCTTCATATTAAATGGGTGTGGCTTCACGTTAACAGGATGTGGCTTTACATTAATAGGGGAGTGGCTTTACGTTAATTGGGTGTGGCATCACATTAACTGGGTATGTTTCAAGATATCGCGGTGGGGCGTTAAATTTACTGGGCGTGGCTTCACATTACTTGTTTGTGACTTCACATTAACAGGGGTGGCTTCATGTTAACGGTGTGTGGCTTCAGGTAAACGGACTGTGGCTTCAATTTAATGAGGTATGCCTTCACATTAATGGGTTTTGGCTTCACGTTGAAGGGGTGTGGCTTCACATTAACAGGGTGTGCCTTCACGTTAAGGTGGTGTGCTTTCAATTAAAGGAGTGTGGCTTCATGTTAAATGGATGTGGCTTCATGTGATTGGGTTGTGAGTTCACGCTGAAGGGGTGTGGCTTCACATTACCTGGGTGTGGCATCACATTGAAGGGGTATAGCTTCAGGTTAACTGGGTGTGGCTTCACATTAATTTGGTGAAGCTTTACATTAACGGGGTGTGGCAACACGTTAAAGTGGTGTGGCTTTACATTAACAGGTTGTGGATTTACGTTACTGGGGTGTGGCTTCACGTCAACGGGGTGTAGGTTCACGTTAAATGGATGTGGCGTCACGTTAACGGTGCGTGGCTTCACATTAACGGGGTTTGGATTCACGTTAATGGGGTGTGCCTTCATGTCAAAAGAGTGTTGCTTAACGTTAATCGGGTGTAGCTTCACGTTAACGGGGTGTGGCTTCAGTTTAACACGGTGTGCCTTGACGTTAAATGGATGCGGCTTCACGTTAATGGGGTGTGGCTTCACCATGAAAGGGTTTGGCTTCATATTAAAGAGGTGTGGCAACACGTTGAAGGGGTGTGGCTTTACATTCACAGGGTTAGCATTCACACTAATGGAGTGTGGCTTCACGTCAAGGGGGCGTTGCTTCACATTAAATGGATTTGGCTTCATGTTAACTGTGTGTGGCTTCACATTAATGGGGTGTGGCTTCCCATTCACGGGGTTTGGCTTCAAGTTAATGTCATGTGGCTTCACAATATAGCTTCACGTTAACAAGGGTGTGGCTTTACTTTAACGGGGTCTGGCTTCATATTAATGGAGTCTGGCATCACATTAAAGGGGTGTGACTTTACGTGAAAGGGGTGTGGCTTGAAGTTAATAGGGTGTGGATTCACGTTAAAAGGGGTTTGGCTTCCCGAGTCAGAATGACCCGCGTTTGTCGTCGATTTCAAGGCCCCTGTCCCCGGGGTCTGAATGACCCTCGTTTATAGCCGAGCGCCCGGCCTCGCCGTCGTCCCCGGGGTCAGAATGACCCGTGAGCCCTCGGCCTCGTCCACGGGTCGAAACGACCCGAGTTTTACGTTGTATTACAAGTCATCCCGTATGCTAAATGTAAAAAATAAATAAATGATACAAATAAAGACATGACAAGACAGTTGCATTGTATTGTTTTTTTCTTACATTTATTTAGTCATCACCAGTGTTACAAGCAACGACACAGAACACACACACACACACACACACACACACACACACACACACACACACACACGCACACACACACACACACACACGCGCACAAATGTGTCCGCCACAGGATCACGGTTCGAAACGCAGACAACCGACGTAGCGTTCGAGTTCCCCCGCGAGCTCTTTCGTTCTCCGGTAGAACTGCAAGCTGCGGTTCTGGCGCGCGCGCCCGCACACGTAACACCACGGACGCGCGTCCAGCGTCACGTACATCCCGTCCGTCGACGTCGGCGTTGCGAGATTCCGAGGGTGTTCCGATTTTCTGGGAAACTTTCTTGATGGAAAATATAAAAAAAAATGAATTCTTTAAGAAAATCTAGTTTTCAACTCTGTTCAGTCTGAAACGTCGTTTAAGAGCATAAAAATGAGTTACTGCAAATCACGGGCAGTATAGTGATGAAAGCTTCACTTATTCATGAACATATCATACAATTTGAAGTTCAGATGTTCTGAGACACTTTCTTGATGGAAATTTTTTTTTTAAAGAATTCTTTTAGAAAATCTTGTTTTCAACTCTGTTCAGTCTGAATCGTCGTTTAAGAGCATAAAAATGAGTAAATGCAGCTTACGGGAAGTATAGTGATGAAAGCTTCAGGTATTCATGAACATATCATATAATTTGAATTTCTGATGTTCTCAGAGGCCTTCTTGATGGAAAATATAGAAAAATTAATTCTTTAAGAAAATCAAGTTTTCAACTCTGAAACGTCGTTTAAGAGCATAAAAATGGGTAACTGCAGCTTAGGGGCAGCATTAAAGCTTCAGGTATTCAGGAAAATATCAACAATTCGTAATTCCGATGTGCTGAGACACTTTCTTGATGGAAAATTAAAATAAAATAGTTATTTAAGAAAATTCAGTTTTCAACTCTGTTCAGTCTGAAACGTCGTTTAAGAGCATAAAAATGGGTAACTGCACCTTACGGGCAGTATAGTGATGAAAGCTTCAGGTTTCATGAACATATTACACAATTTGATGTTCCGATGTTCTGAAACACTTTCTTGATGGAAAATATTTTTAAAAAAAAAATTCTTTTAGAAAATCTAGTTTTCAACTCTGTTCAGTCTAAAACGTCGTTTAACAGTATAAAAACGAGTAAATGCAACTTACCGACAGTATAGTGATGAAAGCTTCAGGTATTCATGAACATATCATACAATTTGAAGTTCCGATGTCCTAAGACACTTTCTTGATGGAATTTTTTTTTTAAAAGAATTCTTTTAGAAAATCTTGTTTTCAACTCTGTTCAGTCTGAAATGTCGTTTAAGAGCATACAAATTAGTTACTGCAGCTCACGGGAAGTATAGTGATGAAAGCTTCAGGTATTCATGAACATATCATATAATTTGAATTTCTGATGTTCTCAGAGGCTTTCTTGATGGAAAATATAGAAAAATTAATTCTTTAAGAAAATCAAGTTTTCAACTCTGAAACGTCGTTTAAGAGCATAAAAATGGGTAACTGCAGCTTAGGGGCAGCATTAAAGCTTCAGGTATTCAGGAAAATATCAACAATTCGTAATTCCGATGTGCTGAGACACTTTCTTGATGGAAAATTAAAATAAAATAGTTCTTTAAGAAAATTCAGTTTTCAACTCTGTTCAGTCTGAAACGTCATTTAAGAGCATAAAAATGGGTAACTGCAGCTTAGGGGCAGCATTAAAGCTTCAGGTATTCAGGAAAATATCAACAATTCGTAATTCCGATGTGCTGAGACACTTTCTTGATGGAAAATTAAAATAAAATAGTTATTTAAGAAAATTCAGTTTTCAACTCTGTTCAGTCTGAAACGTCGTTTAAGAGCATAAAAATGGGTAACTGCACCTTACGGGCAGTATAGTGATGAAAGCTTCAGGTTTCATGAACATATTACACAATTTGATGTTCCGATGTTCTGAAACACTTTCTTGATGGAAAATATTTTTTAAAAAAAGAATTCTTTTAGAAAATCTAGTTTTCAACTCTGTTCAGTCTGAAACGTCGTTTAAGAGCATAAAACTTAGTTACTGCAGCTCACGGGCAGTATAGTGATGAAAGCTTCAGGTATTCATGAACATATCATACAATTTGAAGTTCCAATGTCCTAAGACACTTTCTTGATGGAATTTGTTTTTTAAAAGAATTCTTTTAGAAAATCTTGTTTTCAACTCTGTTCAGTCTGAAATGTCGTTTAAGAGCATACAAATTAGTTACTGCAGCTCACGGGCAGTATAGTGATGAAAGCTTCAGGTATTCATGAACATATCATATAATTTGAAGTTCCGATGTTCTAAGAGGCTTTCTTGATGGAAAATATAAAAAAATGAATCCTTTAAGAAAATCAAGTTTTCAACTCTGTTCAGTCTAAAACGTCGTTTAACAGTATAAAAACGAGTAAATGCAACTTACCGACAGTATAGTGACGAAAGCTTCAGGTATTCATGAACATATCATACAATATTTAAGTTCCGATGTTCTAAGATGGAAAATATAAAAAAAATGAATTCTTTAAGAAAATCTAGTTTTCAACACTGTTCAGTGTGAAACGTCGATTAAGAACATACAAATGAGTAAATGCAGATTACAGGCAGAGGTGTCAAGTAACGAAGTACAAATACTTCGTTACTTTACTTAAGTAGGAATTTTGAGTGTCTATATTTTACTGGAGTATTTTTTTCCAGACTACTTTTTACTTCTACTCCTTACTTTTTCACGCAAATATCTGTACTTTCTACTCCCTACTTTTAAAAAAATAGCCTCGTTACTATTTCATTTTGGTTTGTTTTTCATTCCGGTTAGCCAGATAAATCGCGCCATCCGAATAGAGTGAATTTGATTGTGGTTGGAAGAGAAGTATATACCTTTCCGACACCCTATTGTTTTTTTACGCGATGCACATGAACATGACATGAATCAACCGTTACAATCACGTCACTCTCAAGCAAGGACAGCAGAGAAGCCGATTGCAAATATAGTTTGCAAATATAGTCTCGGAGAACGCGCGATGAGAAATACGCGCCGCCGAATATCTGTTGTGCCGGGAGGGACAGTCACGTTCAATGTGTGAGACTTGAGAGCCCCGATACTTCCGTCTCTCTGCTCCTCTCTGCCGGCGGTTCCCCGGTCGCGCGAGTTTCTTCAGCGACTGTCTGTTTGGGGTAAATAGGATGTCTATACAGCTGATAGGTTTACAGATGCGCTCCATAGCGGGGAGTTTAAAAAGGAACCAACGCGCCTATGACTTTTTTTTTTTGCCGTGAGGTATGGCTGGTATGGACTTTTTTCAACATACATATTACAATACTTATAGGCAACTAGTTATTATCATGTCTTCCGCTCCATGAAATGCATGTTAATGCTCAGTAGTACACATATGGTACTTTAATGTTTTGCATTG
>NW_027175847.1:0-33959 GCF_023055335.1 Clinocottus analis
AGCGACTATGCCCTGATTTAGTTTTGACTGAATGTCTGTTCCTGTTTATTATTCTAGCAGAATGTTTACAGCACAACATAAGGACATTTATTAATGCGATACAATACATCCAGTACAAATATTCAAGCTTTACGTCTCTGATAAGTGCTACACTAGCTTTAAATAAACTAATATGTAGTTCTATAATAAATACAAAAAACAGCAAGGTAATGCTAATTTAATGTAGAAGATTGAAACAACTTCTCTTCATGCAATACATACTGCCAGTGATATTCCACATTGCCATTTTCTTTTACATCGCATCACATAGTTGTAGTCCAGGTTAGATGTAGAACATGGCTCATAGATTTTTGGGTTTGACTTGAAGTCTTTTGAAGGCCAATGTGTAATTTAATAAATGTCAATAACTGATAGTTCCTGTTAATGTTTTGGATATTTATATTTGACAACGATAATATCTTTAAAGGAAGAGCAGTATTGCACTACTCATAACAATGTTCAACGTCATGCTCCTAAAGCGCTACATCCTACATGTCCCATAATGCAACAACTTTCATTTGACTCTCCCTGCCTGGTAAATGTCTTTCAAATGTCGCGAGCTCACTTTGAAAATTCTCAAGTCCAAACCAAGATAACCCTGAACATGAAATCACTATGACATCATCAGGATTATTTTGTCAGATTTAAAGCTCCTTCAGATCCACAGACGGCATTATGAAACTGTTCTCACAGGCGTTGTTGTACATATCTTACTCAGTGGTTTGGTTTTGTCCAGATCTAGAGGTCTATGAAATTTCTGCTTCCAAGAAAAGTAATGGATGTGAATGTGATTCCACTGAGAACTGTTGACAGCTTGTTCTGTGAATGACTGCAGACGCTGTTCATGCATATACATCTTCAGCTGAATATTTTAAATTAAAATCTGATCCCCTATATTGTACTGGGCTGAATTCAGAAATTTCAGAGGCTGATATCATAAACTATCTGTATTGTGACATAAAAGTGTAATAATACATTATTACATTTTTGTTGTAATTTTGGCAATCTAACCCTAAAAATCCAGATGAAAAACTGAACTTTTTTTTCCGCTGAATGAGGGAGGTGTCATTCCAGGTCTTAAGACTGTCAGGTCTGTTGAGTAAGAAGAGAAGAAAAAATTATAAGACCGGCTGATATCCTGTTTTCATAAAATGCCAAAATTGGCCCAAAATTGAAACTAACCTTTAAATCAGCCCAACTCTTCGCTCCACAAACTTTACTGTGCCAAGTCGTGTTCAGCGCTCTGCCAGCCTGTTTATAACTTTGACAGCTTTATTATGTACTTTGTATACAGCTTCAGCGGCAAGTCAAATTCACGGCATGCTGTATAAATATACATGCAGGTGAGTTTGTGGCTGTCGTTTGACAGTCGTGACTGATTTATAGGCAGTACAGGCAAACAAGACCTGAATAATTCAGCAAGCAAATAAAGATGAAACTGTGCTCTCATGTACACTCAAACTGCTACAACTTCTGCTAAGACATCACACTCTGTGCCGGTCAGGACAGTCATGTGTTTAAAACCTGATATGGCGTGTGAGTCTGTGTTGTGTATCATAGCGTGTGTAGATTTGTTTGTGTCTGAGCAACCGTTTTTATTTGTGTGTGCGGGCTGTTCACACACAAGCTTGTATTTGTGTGTCTGTCAGGGTGTGTCAGGCTCAGCGCTGACAGGTGTGTGTCACCTCATCATTTAAGCTGTCAACGCAGCCGACGGGCAGGAGGAGACGAGACGCCGGTGAAGGACACTGGTTGGCTGTTGCTCAGCCGAAGCCACTTCCTGTACGCACACAGTTTAGTGGGAGTCTTGGAGAAGTCCTATGTAGGACAAAGACAGCCTGCGGCAAACTCCCCCCATTACCACTGTCTGTAACGCTCAAAATGAAAAAAAAAAAAAATCCCCCATCTGACTTGACTCATCGCTCATCACCAGCACACAGGGAGTAAGATAGAGCTCCATGGATCAAAGACTAGATGTCATATCCCCCTTTCCTTCCTTAAATTCATCCAAAATTCTAAAGCAAGGGCTGTAAGTATGTGTGTGTGTGTGCGTGTGTGCGTGTGTGTGTGTGTGTGTGTGTGTGTGTGTGTGTGTGTGTTGGAGGGTCGCAGCTTGCCAAGCTCCTCAACTTGAAGCGTGTGTTTATGTACTTTGTCACTCAGGAAAATGAGATGTGTAAATCCAAATGTCAGAGAAAAAGAAGAGATCTCTGACAGCGCCGAGCATCATGTTCCTTTTTTCCCTGCCTTCTCTTATTTTACTTCTCAGTTTTGGCCCAATGCTGACAGTTTCATGTCTGAGAGAGAGAGAGAGAGATGAGAGGAGATCTGATCACTAGTCGAAAAAAAGAGCAAGAGGAGGGAATGCTGGTGAGATTTTTTAAAAAACACACACGCACACACATGCACGCACGCACACACACACGCACACACACGCACACACACACACACACACACACACGCACATACAAGCATACAAGCAAGGCCCACATAACAGCCAAGGTCAATGCGGCCTGAATGTCAGTACTTACTAACTACTTACTTCTTATGGTGTGTGTGTGTGTGTGTGTGTGTGTGTGTGTGTGTGTGTGTGTGTGTGTGTGTGTGTGTGTGTATGTGTGTGTGTGTGTGTGTGTGTGTGTGTGTGTGTGTGGTGGGGGGGTGCTTTAAGAGTACAAACTGAACAGTATTCAGGTAACACAGTAATGGCGGGTCGGATGTGTGTGTGTGTGTGTGTGTGTGTGTATGTGTGTTGGTGTGTGTGTGTGTGTGTTTGTGTGTGTGTGTGTGTGTGTGCCTGTCGCTAGCGTTCAGTGGCTCTGCCATTCAGTGGTACATACACAGGGTTGACAGCTCCCGCTTAAATGTGTCACTCGACATTACCCATAAAGCACCACCAGAGAGAGAGGGGAAGGGTGGGTGGAGTGGAGGATGAGATGGTAGATATGTGTGTAGATGTGTGCCGGAACGGAAAGGAAACAGAAATACAACAATACTATGACATTAAAATTATGTTTCATGCAGTTGCTAAAAATAAGCAGAAGCTAAAGAAAAAGAATAGTACCCATGGAGTGCTTTACAATATGGAGCAGTGTCTTCATTTTTTTACAACTGGGTCCACACTTTTGTTTTGTGCATGTGCTGTGACTTGGTTAAAGTCAGCAGCGTGGGGCTAATTAGCAGGAGCGCCGGGATAGAAAATTAGCTCAGGTTTTCCCCACTGTCCCTTTATCCTGAGATACTTAACATCTCCATTTACGGCACATTATAGTCATACATAACAAGAGCTGTTGAATATAGACAACCTGAACCAACTCAGTTAGCTCTAACACACCAACACAGATGCACATACATGTGTTCGTGCACATGGGTGATGCAATACACGTTCCTGTTGATGGTTTTATTACATATTTAGTACATAAACCTTTAGCACCTGTAGACACATTATATTTAAGTCTATGATGAGGTACATTAAGGATATCATCAAAAGAACATTTTGAAACAGGAGTTACAGTGGAAAAAATAATACACTTCAAATAACACACTAAATTAGTGTTTTATTCCATTTTTCTTTGCTGAAAAAAATTGATCATGAAACTATTTGCCGGTAGTTCTACCACAATGATCAAAACTGCATAACTGCAAAATGTTATCAGATGGAAGTCACAAAATGCTATTGTCCATGTCTGCTGGCAGTGAGTTCTTGCTCTGTTTATGCTTGTTATGGTAAATTGACACATACAGTAGGTTTGTGGCTGTGCAATGCGGTCAGATCAAGCTGGATTATGGGGGTTAAGGGCCACATGTCAAAACATGTCTTTCAGTCCGCCCCGGGCGCCATAACAACAACCCTCATCCCTCGAAAATCCTACCGCCACCATTCTCCTCATGCCACTCAGGCCTATCCGAGGGCACAATCAAGCTCCTCTTAGCTCCGTTTCCTGTTAATGTGCATGCTGACACAACACAACACACACACACACACACACACACACACACACACACACACGACTATCCCACTCGCAGATACAAAAGGTAATGTCATATTACAGCTAGTGCCTCCATACATGCACAAACCAGCATGATGATGGTACAGCGTTATGCATGGGTTTGTGTGTGTCATTCAAAAGCTCTCTCACAGTAAATCAATTATCATTTTTACTTCACTGGGTCATTTTAATTGTCTTCTGCATTTTTTGGGAAATTAGATTGTGTTTCTCACTCGATAAAACACAGACTAACATCTTGCTTTTGTCTTTAGTGAGAAATGTTTCAAGTTTTCATGCCCAGGTCAAACTCTGACTCTGCGGTGGTCATGTGTATTTATCGACTCAAGCTTTGATAGGAACCAATTTTTGTCATCTTCGCCGCAAAACCTGTCCGTCTCCGTCCAAGAAGTGCTTGAAAATAGTTTCCAGCATCTTGAGAGACTTAATAATAACTGATATAAAAAAGAAGTAAGCACGGTTTGCTACCCTACTTTGCGGCTCGCTCGTGACGGACAATCTGATGCGCAGACACACTAGTCCTCTGTAAATGGTAAAGGAATATATCGCCTATTTAAGCATTTGAAAAACCTGCAGGTACACACTAATATTGGTGGAAAAGAGGTCGTCAAGTACAGGGTAGATAAGAGAATTTGTGACAGACATTTTTTCTTCAAATGCTCTCACTTTGTCTTTCCTATTCTCTCTCAAGTTTAGCTTGGCAACTCATTTCAGCCCCCCAGGCAACAACACTGCAGACGCCACCAGACACCCGATTTGATCCACTCCAGGGGAAGGATTACTTTGCATATTCTTTTTACTTTGCTGAACTACTGTTTTGGCTTTGCAGCAGTCATTATAAAAATCTGTATTCTATCCAAGGCTGCGAAGTCTCATAAGGGGACCAGAGTGAAGTTTTGATCCTTGATCACATGAATCACAAACACAGTATGTTGTAGAAGCAGGTGGTGTAAGGGGACATGTTTGTACTTGGGTAGCTTAATAGGTGAAGCTGAAGGTCAGTGGGCAGAACACGTGACTGTCAGGAGATGAACACAAGGGCCCGACGTTAAAAATATATGTGCACATAGTGCAGGTAGGATATTATGTTTCAAACTCACATCATGTTCTTGATTTCACAGAAAAAAAGTGGTACTTTAAGAGGCAACATGTCAGCTTCCATCATGAGAGACCCAGACAGACAGACAAGAAGACGAGGACTAGCTGAAGGAGATAAAAGTGATGGACGGCATGTTAAGTGGATATTTTACTCTAGTGTAACTGTGTCGTGACAGGGAGGATTATGATGTGACACACAGCTGCCTGGTGGGCCTAAAGCCATTGACTGACACACTTCGGTGATATTTGTAAAGGCTCTACCAATGGAAGTCAGATAAGTCAATCAGGCTGAGTGAACCAACATGCGTCTGACTTTGTCGGCAATGAATTTTACATGAACCCACCATCACAGTGCAGCGTTTGCCCAGGGGTAGGTCTGGTAGTAGTGGAGTGGGGCACAGCTGTGGCTTTTATTGAAATCTGATTGGCTGGTTATTGGCATGTTGTATGATATTATCACTGATGAAGAAGAAGAAGAAGAAGAAGAAGAAGAAGAAGAAGAAGAAGAAGAAGAAGAAGAAGAAGAAGAAGAAGAAGAAATTATCCTTTATTAATCCCCTCTGTGTTGACCCCATCCATAGTAATGTAGGAGCCGTGTGCTGCCGTTGTTGTACATGTTTGAGTACATGTAAATGTGAAATATAGGCAAACTTAAATCAAATGATGATTATTAAAAGCATTCTGTGCCTCTATTCATTTCAAGCATTTATGTATTTTCATTCAAAAAAGCTTGTGTATAATTATGTTTTCATGAATGATGAATCAAGCATGATATCATAATTTTTTGTGTAAGTGTAGATGTGTGTGTGTGTGTTGTGTGTGTGTGTGTGTGTGTGTGTGTGTGTGTGTGTGTGTGTGTGTTTGTAAGTGTGTGTGTGTATGTGTGCTATCAAAACAGAAACAACAGTTATCTCAGGTTGTTTGCATGTTTTAATTTTGCTTTGATCTCTAGCATGCTATGTTTGGGTGTAAAGTGCAGTCAAGTGTTTGGCCAGTCACAAGACCACACACACTCTCGCTCACACACACACACACACACACACACACACACACACACACACACACTCGTTGGGCTAAGATCAGATGAGACACACAGATGGCAAAGACAACAGGGCTGATTGCCTTTGAGTGGTATATGAAGTCGAGTCTACGTGTGATCTCTCACAAACTCAACACATTCTCAGTCTGTCTTATATTCATACCACATATGTCTAAACTCTCTCTCCTGCTTTCCACTATCCGATCCACCCTGTTTCTCCGTCCCAATCCTCATTTCTTCCTCCTTCTCCCTCCTCCTCATCTCTCCCCGGCGTTAATGTGGGAGTGATTGAGGAGGGCTGTATGAGCAGCCTGACAGAGCTCATCTCTGGCCCATGATGCATGGCTTCCCTGGGCCTCCCCGCTGCCCCATTACACCCTGATTAATTGGCCCTGCTTAAGTCAATAACTCATCCGTTAAAAAACAAAAAGCTCCAGTGGAGAGAAGGAGGAGGAGGAGATGGGGAGTGAAGGACATAAGAGAAGCAAGGAAGCGCAGAGAGAGAAAGAGGAAGAAGGAAGAAAGACAACGGAGTAATTGAATGAAGTGAGAGCAGCTGAAAATGGTTTACAGTTATTAACAACAGCTCTTTGCAAGAGCATTTTTTTTTACACATTTGTATTTATAAATAATAAAGCGTTTCTAAGTGTAGTACTCTAATGGAAATCTATTTTTTAAATTAACCCGTTGACGAGCACCATAACCCTGTTTAAACCAGGGACGAGGGGCCAACTTTTAATGTTGCGTTTACAAACAGCACCGTGTTTTGCTCGTTATCTATGGTGCACCATATTGACTTTCTGTCTACATCTCCATGTCTTTATAGAAGCACTATTGTACGTGTGATTTCTGCCAGTCTGCTACACACACACACAACACACCCTTTCCATATCCAGCTGCAGACGATAGATCACAGCCCTGGAAAGCAGATTACACCTAATCACCAAACACACTTAGATCACTGTTCTGATCAAATAACAGCTCAGCTGTAATGTCAACACACACACACACACACACACACACACACACACACACACACACACACACACACACACACACACACACACACACAGATATCCTCTTGCTGAGCGATGGATCTGAGAGCAGAGCCTCTGTTATCTTTGTTATGGTTTGGAGAGCTGACATGTTTGACAGCAGTGAATGTAAGTAGCGGTGTTATGACATGTCTGGGCGACCGTGAAGAAGGCCGATGCTCTAGGCCCAGGCCCGGGCCGCTCTTCATGCCGGCCCTGACATGACAGAGATAAGAGTGAATAAACACAATGAACTGCACTGATCTCCTCAATTGTCTGTGCACTGAAGAGGCTTTTGTTTCGGGACATCTCTGGATTTATTGGCTTGTTAAGTGTGTCTTTCTGTGTGAGTCCCTGTGTGTGTATTACAAGAGAGCGACAAAAGACCGTGAAAGTAGGGGAAAAGAGAAGGATTGAACAAGTTAGTTAGTCATCTTTCCATCTCCCCCATGTACAATCATCAACATCTTTTAATCTTCACCCTCCAGCAGATAACACAGACAGCCTGGCTCCTTCCTGCCCAGCACACAGATATGGCTTATATCACACACACACACACACTCCCTCTCTCTCTCTCTCTCTCTCTCTCTCTCTCTCTCTCTCTCTCTCTCTCTCTCTCTCTCTCTCTCTGTCTCACTCTCTTTTTCTCACACACACACACTTACAGAGTCAGAGCGGCGCTGTCACGGCACACATATGAGCCTCGCCTGGCCTCTGAGGAAACACGGCCCTGCTCCAGTCATAAATAATAATGGGATTGGCTACATGACATGTTGAGTGATGGGGCCCCTCTCAGAACTCATTTACATGGCTTTGTGTAGCAATCATCGGCCCCCTAATGTAGCGCTAAGCAAATGAGCCTTTCGGAATATTGTGCAATTTATCGCAAGTCAACTGGCACCAGGCAGGCGTCTATAAATCACGCTCGAACACATGCCCCCAATGACAGCTAAATCAACATGGAGTAATTGCTTTGAAATGTGGAGGAAGCGAACAGGCAGGCCGGACAAAGCGGTGTGGTGGTGACGGTGGTTTTGTGTTGATAACCTCAGTGTGACTCTGGAAATTTAACATACAGATGTTTTGGAGAATTGTAGTAATAATAAGTGGAGGCCTGCCGGCAGCTCGAACCAATTTGACTAGAAAAGGGTTTGAGTGCTCCAACTGACCAGCAGAGGGAGTGACAGCTGACTGGAGAACAGTTACCACACACAGACACACACAGACACAGACACACACGCACACACACTTGTGGATTATTCAGTGAATGGCCGTCAGCTGCTGTGAATGAGTGCGGCAGGAGGAGGGGCTGTTTGAAGCTGTCAGCACCTAGAGGTACTGGTGTGCATGTGTACGCGTGCATGTGCGTGTGTGTGTGTATGTGTGTGTGTGTGTGCTTATGTGTGTGTGTGAGCAAACACAATCCTGTCCATCAGTGTCCATTACCCTGACAGCAAGTGAGATTAATGGCCACAGGGTCAAAGAGAGCCACACTACCCCACCCATTGTGAACACACTCATACAAACACACAAACAGAGTTACATGAGCGCACACACAAATACACACTTTGAATGCACGACCAAATACACACAACTGTACATAAAGGGGAATAAAACGACCTACAATGACAGAAATTGAAAAAAGCCTAAGTGAAAAAAATCCATCTATATATAAATCCATATAAATCCATGTATGTATATATATATATATATATATATATATATATATATATATATATATATATATATATATATATATATATACATATATATATATATATATATATATATATATATATATATATATATATATATATATAGTTATGTCGAGGTATTAGCATGTTTTTTGAGCTGTGTCAGTATAACTGATTGCATCCATTCATAATGTATATTTAAACATAAAGCTGAAACGTGATACTGTTGGAACAGCTGATGGCTTCTTGGCCAGTCTAATTTTTAAAGGAAGTCCCTTAGAACAAAGCGCCTTAACATGGCTGTCATTAATAACGTTGGACGCTCAGCGATCTTAACACCATTTGCATAATGAGCTGGAGCTGATAAGCCACTCATCAGAGCTAATGGAGTGGCTTTCATTAATTAAAACATCTCATTCCCACTGCTGCCTTCATTACTACACCAGATGGTTGTCATTACATTGCTGTTTGTCAGTCAAAGACGTGACATCACGCCACAAATGGTTAGTTAATATTACTAACAGAGCAGGGGAAGTAATACATGTGTGAATTAGTTTTGGGACATATTCCCCCCGCAGCAAAGTTAGATTAGATCAGCTGGGAAAGATTTTGCAGGATGTCATAGTGGCTCCGACCACCGTGAACACTCTCCGCAGGCCCAGTGGGCGGACATAAGAACATCCCATGAGTCTGGCAAATAATCCACTTCATAACTACTCACACCTGACCTTTAATAGGCAATATCTTTATATTTGCAGCGGCTGCCCCTTATAATGTCATTAGAGCATTTTAAACTGTTCGGACCCTGCATCCACTGTGGTGAACATCACAAGGGTTTTGGTTTTAGTCAATAAAGGCGATGGTTTTAATGTCTTCTGACAAGCAACTGTGTTGACTCAACTAAAGCTAATTTTAACCAATTATTGTATTTTGCTCACAAGTTGCAAGGTGAAAGAGTAACTTGTTTAACCTTGTGAAAAAACACTTGTGAAACTAGTAAGAGGCTCATACAATATATGTCACTGGTTTATTGGTCTACGATAGAACACAGTAGAGAAAAAAAGAATAATTCCAGGATGATTTTCCTCTTTTTAATGATGCATATCTTTGTTTTCTTAGCACTACGTGTTAACAGTATCTCTGCAAAGTTGGACTTTGATTAAGTGAAGTTAAATATGTTTTGTAATTCATTTGGTGCACATTTTATGTACCGTAGGTTTAGGTCTGCTGAAAGCCAAAATTTGGCGCAATTAGCAAATTCTGTAGGTCGTAAGCTTTCCAGAAAAGTGTGCTAATCATTTGTGACATCAAGCTGGGGATACGAATATTGTTGTTTTTCATTACTTGGGGAGTTCTCTTCAGTTGCTTTTGAGTCCTCCTTAGTCATATTCATGATTTATTACAATATTTATGGTTGAATTGTGTTATACACATGTAAAACTGACTTATTTGCTCTGTATGCTTGTAAAGCCAAGCTTTGCAGGTTTCTTTTGTTGCTGTATGACATCAGTGGCTTTGGTATCGATTCATGGCAGTACGAGGACTTGGAGAGTGAAGAAGAGCTCCTGATGAAGAATTCAGCCCCCATTTTGAGGGGCACTGGGGTTGGCAGAAGAGCAGCAGACAGGAAGTAGAGTGAGAATGTTTTTGACCACATAAATTAATAAAATATGAAATTATATCGCTAAGGCTGCGCCCTTTGAGGAGACTACTGGCAGCTTCTGAGACGTGAACTGAACAAAGGTAATGGACGATTATATCTCTACCCTTTTTTCACAAGCCACACATCCTAAGAACATTCATGATCGCCACGAGACAGGAAGTATACACTATTTAAAACCACTGATGGAGTTTACTTCTCTAATTTAGTTTCATAATAATTCACTTTTAGCGTAAACAGCTACAGATCTTCTTGATGTTTTCTTTTCATTTCACAGTCATAGCAAAAATAACAAAATCTAAAAAGGTGCCGTTGCCAAGAGACACTAAACTTTCACGCCAAACAGGGCAGAGTTTGTCCTTGATGTGAACCCCTAAACTTCATCTGGGTTGACTTAATCCAATTCAGACCTCTCAGTCCTCTATATGTTCTACTTTGCTAGTTACAGGAGTGACAACAGTATCATATTTAACAAGGGGCACACAGAAAAGAGTGTATGTCCTTTTCATTTAGAGCTGTAAACTGAAACTACGAGCTTTACTCAGGCAGTTTCAAACCAAATGTTGCTCTTTTTCAAGTACACCTCGTGGCATCAAGGTTCAGCGTGTGGTTGCACTTAGTTTAATTATGGAGTTGAGTGTGGCAGTACATGTATGAACCGGATTGTGCCATTTTTCTTCTCAGAGTTAGATTAGATATGAAGGTTGTGGTTGTGGTGTCCAGGTTCAGCCAAGGTTTTGCATGCATGGGTTGTGTGATTATGACATTTTGAGTACAGGTTGCACCTCATTTCCTCTCTGTCGTTCATCCACTTGGCTTTCACTCCTCAATGTATTATATTTTTTTCAAATGGATAAGAGGAGCAATACAATGACCTAAATCTAAAGTGTGTATTGACTGTGAGACTGGAGCAGCCAAGTCTGAGTTTTCCAACATCTTTATATCACACACAGGATATTCGATGCATCTCATGAATTTCAATAAACTGTAATTCAAGTTGCTGAGTAATTTTATCATCAGTGGGAGAAATACTGAACTATTTGACTCACAAATATTACCTGTTACTGCAATTGAATAAACATTTCTGGATGATTTGGTTGGAAAGACAAAACTACTTATTATTGATTACCGTGGTTCAATAGAGAAGCTGCAGTAATGAAAAAATAAAAGGTTATTTCAAAATTTGATAAACAGTAGAAATTAAGTTTTCCATATTGGTGCCAATCCAATCCAGGTACATCTCGAGTTAAGGTCAACAGGTTAGATTAGTGTGGTGACAGACCAGATCAACAACCATTGAATGGAAACTTTTTCAGTCAGTCCTGGTCGCCAAAGGATGAATGACTTGTGACAGTTTTGAGTCATAGTGACTACTACTGAAAGGATTGCCATGGCATTTGGGACAAAGCATCCTTATCCCTGGATGATTTGTAATAATTGTCGATTATGTCATCAATTTGGTTAATTAAGTACCTGAAAAACGAATGACATTCACATTATCCTCAGCTGCACTTTGTGTTAAGTCCTAAATAAAAAATGTTATCATTCTTACATGCTATGGTGAGCATGGTGAACATTAAATATGCTAAACATCAGCATGCTAGCACTGTCACTGTGGGCATGTTAGCATTAGCATTTAGCTCAAAGGAGCCTTATCGTTCTTAAAAGTGAATTGAAGTGAAGTGTGGAAGTACCTTAAATTCTGGTCCTATTTAGAAAAAGACAATAAAACAGGATATCCGACGCATCCCCTTGTGTTTAAACACAGAGCTGTCCTTTTTTTCTCAAGGTATCTTGGACAGAACAGATACAATATAAAATAAGTTGCTAACAGGGATCAAACTATGTCACTTAATTCCTAGATGAGTCTCTGTAACCAGCAGGCCTTGAAGCTCACTTGTGCCATCATGCAGTGGAAAGGCAGCTGATGAAGGCTGGGTGGTCCGTGCCTGCAGGCTGTCTAACCCATGACTCTTCAGAGACCATTCAATTTTAGCCCGTAGGACAAGGAAAGAAAAAGAGGAATGTGTGCAGGTCTGTGTGAGGAAGAGAGATGGGAGACCGGGGGCAAGGGGGAGGTGGGGGAACTTAGATTGGGACAACATTATCTTCTCAGCCTCACCTGGTAATTGTGCCTCGTTCTGTTCAATCTAACCGTCCATTCCACTTAGTCTCTCTATGGCCGCACGCACGCACGCACGCACGCACGCACGCACGCACGCACGCACGCCAAAGCACGCACACACTGGTCAAATTAATATATGTCATAGATATTCAGGACAGAACACACACACAATTGCACACTCATGAGCCACACTCACATAATCCACAATACAATAAACGCAAACAATATACACCTACAGGAACACACTCATCGCTCTTAAGCTGGGCAGAGTGGATGAAACTCTCCTCATAACCTACCCTCTCAAAACGCAAACACACGCACACGCACACACACACACACACACACACACACACACGCACGCACACACACACACTCTAGTCACTTTGCCTCAGACCACTGCGTCTGCTCTCTGGCTCACTGCTCAGAGGATGAGGGGCTCCAATTAGCTGGTGCTGGCTCTCTACTCGCCCTCATTTCTTTCATTCTCTCAGCTCCCCTCCCCCTCTTTCTCGTGCTCACTCCCTCCGATCGCCCGGCTCTGCTGTCACAGCTAATCGAGGCGCTACCACCTCCCACCGTCACAGACAGGCCTTGTCACTGCCGCTCGACAAAGGTCAGAGCCTGGCAATTAAAGCTACCCACTGCAGGGGTTGAGGGGACGGACAGTAGCAGCACTGCACTAACCTCTCATGATGATAACCAACAGGATTAGCTATGGGGGGCTGAGAGCTTGACACGCACACACAAACACGAATAAGCAGCTACCCTCTTGGAATGCCTAAAAACGATTCACCCACGGATAACTTTTACAGCAATGGTACCATAGATGGTAAACGATTCAACCTGGGGATGAAACTCGCAGGTTGAGCTTGATTTTATGAGAAGTGGACGTAGATATAGACGTAGTCGATGGGATGTCACCCATTGGTTTGTGGACCACAGTTTTGAAGCCTTTCAGTTCAGCATTTTGGCTGTCGTCATCTAACCAGAATGTTAAAACACACTGTGAAAGCATTAAAGGTGTAAGACATGACAACGTTGTAGTAGAAACCTGTACAAAGTAGCCACGACCTAAATATATATCCTTCTTTAGGGTCTATTTTACTCAAAATTAACATCCTGTTGAAACCACAAACTCACGTTTTCGATGAGGTAAGTAATGTGGAGTCGCACCCTGCTGGCCATGAGAAAGAATGCAAGTTCAAAACCACTTCGACATTGGCTTTACGTTTAGACCCGGAGGTTTACTGCCTGATAAGCACTCACATCCCTGAGGTCAGAGGTCAATAGATACAGACACTAAAATACACACACTTCTTGCCATCTCCACATTAGTGTGATGCAAACTTCCTCATCAACATGAACGTGACAGAGCAGACCTTGTCTCATTCCTCTGTTTAACAGTCTGCCTGGCTCTGTCCTTGTGCTCCTCCGGTCTCCTCTCCTCCCTCCCCTCTCCCTCGTGCTTCTCCCCTCCCGTCTCTCCCTTCAGCGCTCCTTCACTTCCAGCTAGACTAATCTGTGCCATCGGCCCCTCCTCTGCCATCCGTCAGAGCCCTCACATTGTTTTGACGTCTAGTTAATTCTGGCCCCGATGATTTATCAAACTCTTATTACGGCCCGCTGAAAGCCTCATTTATTGTCCTGATGTATGGTAATGATAGCCCCGCGCCACCGCCTGCCCTGAATCTTAACCAACGCACTTTTGTCCTCTCCTCTCATCTTTTCCCGTCTCTTCGGATCCCCCTTTCTTTCTCTCTCTGTATATCACTTCTGTGCTGTTGTCTTATCCTCAGTGGTTTTGCTTCATTTTCTCTTTGGCTCTATACTCTCCCTTTGTGTGTTTCTGTCTAACTCTCCATTGAATTCTCTCTCTCTTTCTTCATCCCCCCCCCCTCCACCTCTCCCACTATCTTTTGCTATTCTTTCCACTTCTGAGCTATTCCATCAATGCCTCTTTTAATCTCCCGTGATATTGAGAAGTCGGTCGTCTCCTGTTCCGTCTCATTCCACCTGTCTGTCCTGTTTTAAAATGAAAAGCCTTGATGCTGCCTGGGACCAAATTGGAACACAGCCAAAGACGCTAAATATCACTGTCACAGGCCTTTCTCTACCTGATACAGACAATCCACCTCAGCCGACACACACGTCAGACCCATGGCCATTGAAAAAAGTATCTCGCTACCCCTGAGAATAGACGTTTTACTCGGCAGCAGATCATCAAATATCGCCGATCTAGAATTACCCCCGCGGCCCTGACACAAAAACAAAACACTCCTGCTGAATAATTCAGACTGCGGCAGGATCTTAGGGGCATTAGCCGTCGATGGAGTGCAATAAAAGCTGGTGAGAAATCAATGGAGCGAGACTATACCCATTGTCCACGAAGCAAGATCCATCCCTAATGTGTCTGCAGTCATTTAAGTTGAAAGCTGTGTATTTGTTATGCTGATAGTTGATGTCTTCCTCTGTGTTGCTCTAGCTATCGGTTTCTATTGTGAAAATATACGTTCAAAACTACGATGAAAAAAGAAAAACGACTTTGAAAAGTTTGGTTCATCATCTTTCAAGCCATAGTTTCTGCAAATACCTACACCAGCTAAAATTGATGAATGACGCTATAAGTGTAATTCTATCCACCTGTTCTTATGCGCTAAACACAGACAATTTGAAGAAACTCAAAGTAATAATGTTTATTCTTGGCTATGGTGCATACGTGTATTGGATGGGAACCTGGAGAAAAGTGAGATCATCAAAAAGTCTAGTATTTTTTTATTGAATTCCTGGACAAATTGATTGAAAAAACCCCCAGAAAACATTGGTTTGGATTGAGATGCTGTACAAACATAAGAGGATATACACAATAGTCTAAACATTCATTTCAATATCAGAAGAGACCATCTTTGCTGCGTCTGTGGTAATTCCCGCTACAGTCGGTGTCTCCAGGACCACATCTTGCCTCAGAGGGTGAACACCAGCATCCCGTCTTGTAAAAATGCCACCGTTCTTCATTCAGTACTCTTTTTGCTGGAACAGTCTTATTGGTCTGCTGCGACCTGTAGTTTATGTTGGCTAATGCTAGCACACGTTAGCCTGCCATCACTGACATAATGCATCCTCTCCACTTCACTGCTTTGTCTCTGTGTGGTCTCTTTCTCTGCTCTTAGTCAGATCTCCTAATGATGATGTCTTTGAAGCAGCTGACTGAAGAGCATCTTAGAACATAAAGGGAAATTCAATGTGCAATTATCTTGTAATTGATTCAGCGAAGGTTACAAAGTCAAGCTGTCGAAGTCAAATCAGTACAGTGAGCTAAAATGTATCGTCCTTTAAAAGCTTTTACACCCTCATTATTTCCTGGGTGTAGGTTGTTGTGCCAATGCATATGGAAGTAACTGTGAGGAAAGGCGCTTAGTAAATGACAATTCCTAGTGAGAAGATTTCCGTACATCCAGCGAAGGCACTCAGACAAATGCTCAGGAGACTAAACAAGAATGTTTAAGGTGCTAACAAGTGTTTTTACGTTAGCAAAGGTTGTGGATGGGAACAATAGTGCCGCTTTGTTCTTGGTTTCTTTAGACTTGATAATACAATCTCTGACTCACTGAAAGTTATCTTTACTTTAGACATGTGCCATCGACCGATACAGGCTGCCAGTCTCTCTGGATGCTGTTTACAGGATGGAAATTCTTGTTATTTTAAATATTTAAAATATGCAGCGCTTTTTTGCAAGACTGTGTACGTAGGAAATGTCATTTACTTATATTGCCAAAATTAGTAAAACATATTCAATGTATAAAACAGTGTGCTCTCATCTTTCCTACCACCCTCTTTGGGGCCACCAGTGTCCTCACCCAACCCTGCCGCCCCCTGCGCTGTCACCGGGGGGCTTTACATTCTTTATTGGCCTTTAACATTACCTTACTGTCTCCGAGCATCTCATTGAAATAGAAGCTAATGAAGACTGAAGGAAAGCCACGCACTGCGGCCCACTACAACGCGAAACACATGTGGCCTCAGTGGCCGCTGCAGGTGTGTTTGTGTGCGTGTGTGTGTGTACACGCGCGTCAGTCCTGATCATACTTGTGCATGAGAGCAGGCATTACTACAATCGTGAGCACATAGTCTTATGTGTGTGTTTCTGTGTGTGTGTGTGGGTGTGTGTGTCCAGGAAGTTAGGATTGCTGCTGATGTTAATGGCTCCTGACAAACTGGCGAGAGGGACTAACAGGGAAATTGAGATTATATCGGCAGACATGAAGACATGCCAGAGACTCTCTCTCTCTCTCTCTCTCTCTCTCTCTCTCTCTCTCTCTCTCACACACACACACACACACACACACACACACACACACACACACACTACCACGCACTGCTGTGTCTTTTTTTCTTTCTCCTCCCACTCTGTCCCTCTTGAAGGACGTGTAGTGAGTGAGGTCAGGCATTAGTACTGTTATCTGATGACTGTGTGAGTGTGTGGATAGATGTGCGTGTGTGTGTGTGTGTGTGTGTGTGCGTGTGTGTGTGTATGCGTGTGTGTGTGGGGATGTTGGTCAGGCCATCTATCAGCCAGCTGTCTGCCAGGACTCTCCATTAGGCCTTGGACCTGAGTGATGGCTCTGCCGGTCCTCCACTCACCGCGCCACACGCCCATATATCACTCATGCACACAAACACACATGCACACACACACACACACACACACACACACACACACACACACACACACACACACACACACACACACACGCACGCACACACACACACACACACACACACACGCACAAACACGCTCACACACTGACACCTTCACTCACACTCACGCAGGAGCTGCCGGTAGAGCTGTAGTCAGATGTGACTGCACTATGACTTCATTAAAGAATATGTATTGTGCCATTAGGTGGCTGGGGGGGTCACCTTTAGTGTCTCAGCTAGCCTAACACACAATTCCCCTTTACACGTGAAATCCAATCATCTCTCTTGCTCTCTTTTTCTGTCTCTATCGCTTCCCCCCCTCTCCTCTAATGCATCCATCACCCGGTCGCTCTGCTCGCCTTGACCTAATTAAGGAAGAGACACCTGATCTTTCACCTCTCAAATGATGTCACTCGCTGGCTACTTTATCAACATCACCTGAACCTCCCCCACCCCTCCTTTTCCCCTTCTTTTTCATCCGCTGTCTATCACTTTCTTAGCCCCCCCCACCCCACTATCTTTTCTTCACCCTTTTCCCTTCTCTCTCCCGCCCTCGCCCTGCCATCCATTCATCTAACACCCTGCAATCGTCTCTCTCACCTTGCCGTCCTCCTCCTCCACTACTCCACTTCTCATCTCTCCTCTCCTCAGCTCCTTATTGCTCTATCAATCTCTCTGGCAGAAGATCAATATCAGCGCCGCGGCTGCTTTTCTTCCCTTCCTCCTCCGCCCCTCTCTTCTCACTCTCGAGCCCATCTCCTCGTCTGCAGGAGGATCTTTTTTAGTAGGACATGTGGCTCTCCATTAGCTTTCCTTCTCCGCTGTTAACCACCATCTCTGTTTTACTGCCCGCTTTCTTTTAGCTGTTTTCAAAAGGGTAAACACCCGCTTGTGCTTCATTTCCTCTGGGTCCTGTTTTCACTTTTTTTTTTACATATTCCATATGGTACTTTTAAATTATTCATGACATGAGTGTACTTGCACTTCACATGTTTGTGTTTGAAACACAGTTTGCATGAGTTATGGCTTGACAGACAAGAGTTTATCTTATAATGCATGAACAGAAATGTAATATTCTTGTTTTTTTCATTTTCATCTGTATTTATTTATTATATTCAAATTTTATCATCCAAGGTTAAATCATAAATGTCATTTTTTGATCTATAGCTTTGAGCTAATTTACATCTAATTCCCATCAAAACAAAGAAGGCACTATAACAAAACAGTCCAGAGTGAAGACATACAACCAAATTATACAATAAAGAACGCACAAGAGAAATGATACACAATAGCACATCACAAAGGTATGATCTTCAGATAACAGTAAGTCATGAGGTCCATTAGACAGAATTCAAGGTCAGTACCAACTTTGAAGATCTCCTGTTGTTAAAGTATGTAAAACTAATCGGCTATCATTGAAACGTTTGACATACTAATTGTAAAAAAAATATATCAGTATTTGTGGCAGTCATGTCCGAAAAGCCCCCGAGACCGCCAATGGTGCCAAGTAAAAAAATTTCGGAGGGGCTTGACCGAACCAAAATATTAAAAAGTTTATGAAGCGCTTTCTATAGAGATAATTCAGAAGTGCTTACCAACAGAGAAGAGGGAGTGACAACAAAGGCAACATGTTTAAAAAGTGCAAAACTATTCCACAGTGAAATACACAACTACTTCAGCTGCTTTTAAATGATCTTTCAGTGGACAGTAAAGGCGCCAGTGAAGAGTTCCTCAAAAGGTCGAGCACTGCGGGTCTTAAATGTGAAGACGGACTGAAGATGTTACGTTTGACCTGAGAGAGCGAGCTGATGAATGAAAACAGGTGATGTTTTTAGTTTTTTAGAAAGGCTGTCCAAAACATACCTGGTTAGTTTAAAAGTCATAATTGTATCCTTGAAAATACAATTTTATGAAGACAAATCTATCGAGTTTCAAAAAAGCTGACGGCAACTCAGCCAACATGTCTGGTGTTTACCAATGTTTCAAAATTTGACCGACAGTCGTATGGTAACACACAGTAAGTCATTTATAGATGTGCGTGTCATCTAAAGGCCTGCAACGTGTACCCTTAAGGTGACCTCAGCGGTTGTGGCGTGGCATCTCAACCTTCTGAGACGGGCGGCAACACATGGCGTCCATGCCAAGGCAGCGGACGGACAGGCTGCGCTGCCAGCCCTTCCAATTACAGAGACATTAGCAGGCAGCGAGCGGCAGCTAATTTGACAAGCTGAGATGATGCCCGTTCACATCCACCCTGCTTCAGTGGCCCAGGGTAAATATTTCCCCAAGCTCAGTATAAATAGAAAGACAATATTTGAACAGCTGAGAGGAGAGACAGAGAGCGTGAGGAAGGGAATGGAGGTGAAGAGGAACTGAAGATGAGATCTTAATCCTTTATGTATACATGCGATACATATTCATAAAGTATCTGGTCCTTAAGGTGAAAATGGAGTCTGGAATGTTATTTAATACAGTTGAGTCTTTTGGACTAAAAGATGGCTATTGTTGAACCTGGGTTATTGGTGTTTTGATTGTAAGAAATGTGGGGATATTGGATTTAATAAATAGGCAAAGAGAGCTGAGCTGAAACCAAGCATGAGTGTATCTCTTGTTATTATTGGACTGAGGTGAAAAACCCAATGGCAGCTTCCACAACCACAGCAGAGGAAAATGTATTATCCATCCATCCGGGCACACATTCTGCAATAAACAAAGGCTTTGGTATTGTGTCTCTCGGGCTCACACAGAAGACAACTAATGCATGTCTTTATAACCTCTCGGCTTGACTGTTGCTCTTTAAAAGAGCTGTTGGCGGCCTACAACTCTTTCTGACCGCAGCAGTGTGAGTGCTGACGAAGACCAGGCAGAGAGCACATATCAGGATTGATTTGAAGGTTTTTGTTTGTAGTTTTCAAATCACTAAATGGACGGCATGTTTTTAGATATAAACCATATATATGAAGTTTTTTTAAACAAACCATCAGACATCTTTTCAGCCTGGTTTTGACTCATTTGTTGCCTTAGTTTCTGGGTCTTGATAGTTGTTTTTCAGACTATTTGTTAATGTTTGCCATGTGTTTACTTATTCTTGTGTCTTTTATTCATTTACATAATTGTTTCAATAATAGTTGTTTTTTTGTCTTGCACTTTGGGCTACATTATTGTAGGAAAGGATCTACAATATAAACTTGAGTTCAGTCAAAGTGCAAAACAATACAGCTGTTACACACACTACATTTATGAATCCAATGAATTCCTCCTACAATATTGAATACTCCAATATAACGTCTTCTGATAGCAGCTAAAGCATGATTAACTCAAATATTTCAAAAAGCATGAGACACAACTTGTTTTAACTTTATTAACATTAAATACAAACTGCAATCTTTCCTCAACCTTAACCAAACGGGTTTTAGTTGACGAAACCAACAACACATTGCAAATATCAGTCTCCACTGTCAAAGTCCAGCTCTCTGAACACACCATCCTCAACACAACTTATATGTGTTCAACACTGCTGGTTTGGCTGGAAGCATCATAAACTTGCTTTATTGAGAACAAATGTTGGAACTAAACATATTCAATTGAAAAAATCACATTTCTATTGAACAAAATGCATTAGTTATAAAGAGATGTTTAAGTCGTGTTGGATAGATAAGTAGTGATATTTAAGATATATACATAGTATAGTTTAAATCATAAATGAGTTAACAAAGAAGACAAAATACAGAACATTGTCAAAAAATAGTACAGTGATCTGAGGTGGTGAATGATCGACTCCTCTACACGAACGGTGTCCTCGTCCTTTGACTGTCCTCACAATGGGAGCCGATGCTCAGTGTTGTGCCACGCTGGGCCATTGTCCTGTCACATGGATGGATGAGGCAGAGAGCAGCAACAGAGGCCGCGGCCAGCTCTATTATGTATTACATTCTGCTTGTGCACGCACTCCGTCTCTGTCTCCCCATAACACCCAACCCCTCCACCTCGCCACACCGACAGACCGCCAGCCAGAGAGACTGACTGTCAAGCAGAAACGCTCATTGTTCCCTTGGGGTCTCCATTGATCCTGCCAATCACTTTATTTACTGCCTTATCAAGGCCCACTCCCACCTCTTTCCCTGCCGGGCCAGACCCCGATCGATCCGCTTGCAGCTGAGTGCACGGTCGACTGGAAGTGTGTGAACACAGGAAAACACACAATGATGAAAATAACTAAGACACACACGCATGCGTAGACACACACACACACACACACACACAGATGGACAGCCGGACAATCTCAGTGAAAGACAGGTGTCAGTGGATGAAAGACAGGAGTGATGGAGAGGCAAAAGGAGAAAAGAGATCTCAGGAAACTGGCAGGCGACTGATGACGGCATGAACACCCTTCACTTACCAGCAAGTGACCCACATAACGTCGACCCACACATTGCTGAGACGTCTGCTGTCGGTGCTTACTGGCCACCAGTGTGATAGAAAGACATTTGGCAAGGGTCAAGTGAGTGAGAATGATATGATGGATGTGCTGCTATGTGGTTAAGTATTCAGTAGTTGTACCTCCCATCATGGGATGTGTGAAGGAGTATATAATATATTACCATCCACCTTTTTTCTGTACATTTTTCTGACGGAGTTCAGAGTTGACCAACGTTTGTATTATTCAACACTAACCGCTACCTCGGTGCCTGGGCATGCATCACAAACCTCTGCTGCGTTTCTCCCGCTCCCAGACATTTCTTAAATCTAAAATAAGAACAAAAGGAAGTGAAAAGCCCACTCTCCTTTAAAAAAGAAGAAGAGGGCATGGGAGGATACAGTGTGTGAGACAAATACCAGAAACAAAGAGGAGAGGATGTGTGTGGGAGTGGAGGATGAAAGGAGTGGGATGGGAATAACAGAGAAATCCTGGGATGATGATTGATGGTTTCTCTGGAAATGAAGATTCACCTGGGAGCGTTTTCCCATGACATTGCCAAACCATCGCGAGTGATGACTCAGCAAACGTCCTGTCTTCTGACTGCTTTATATAAATACTGCACTCGTCCCATTGGGGCTGATTAGATGTTATTGTATCATTTATTTTGAATGTACACTGCACACTCTTGAAGTTGATGCAACCTAGCATATATTTTAGCTTGTCAAAAATGAAAAAAAAGTAAAATAAATAATTGAGAACATTATTACGTCATTGTAGCTTTAGTCTCCTGCGCTCTTCACTGCTCCTCACCGCCCACATTGTTGACGTCCTGCGTGAGAGTCAAGAGTTTGGGCTGTCCTTCAACTTTAAGACTCTTTGCATAAAAGCATCTACACAATGGAAAATGTCATGTTCAGTTAGATTTAATTATATTTACAAAGACATATCCACATGTTCTTGATTTGTGGCTTTAGGCCTCAAATATCTCTTTCACTCTTTCTCTTTCTCCATCTTTCAGTTTCACTTTAATTCACTATTCCTTACAGGCATAATAAATTGGCGTTTACAGAATAGCCAAAATATATATTTAAAAAAAAGAAAAATAACAGTATATAGATATGACATTAAAAGGCTAATATAATAGTCACCGTCTGTTCAACATGTTTGACTTGCTGATGCTTAGTAGATTATCTATAAATCAGTATTTAAGTCTGCAATGTCTCAGCAAAAAGTAAAATTGGCAGGAATATTCACACATTGAATCCTGGGGAGCAAAGTGATTGTTTTCCTCTCTGTTCCTCGCTCTCTTTTCCTTTTCTGTGTTATGATTTCTTTGCTCTGTGCTGCCAGTGATCGTCCTCATCTCCTGCCGAGTTAATGCCTCCAGGGTTAATAAATCAGAGCTGACATACAAGCGGTGGCTTGGCTAGAATCTGGGTGGACTCTGATTAAAATTGTTTGTTTGACTCTCTTTAAGTTTCCAGGCCTGCTGCTAACTTCATGACGTTCCACAACACTGTAAAGTTCTGAAGTTGGTTTGATGTTGGATATGCGTCCTCCTCTCCCTGGTTGCGTGACAACAACTGCACACGAACCATCAGGGTCCTAGAAAAAGTAAGCGGCTCATCTCTCATACATGTAATAATAACTTCAATACCGGCCGTTATTAGAAAAAGATATCGGATCGACTATCTGGAGGACAAAGAAATGCAAGTTAATGCAGCACAATGTCTTCTGGCAAAGTGCTGCGGTGGCTAATCGCCAAGATGCACGTGTACATTTCTGGTAAATTTATTCAAAACATAAAACGCTGTATTTCTACATTTTACATCACAACGTCTCAATGAAAAACAGTTCATCAGGCCACATCACTCTGACGTGTTTTCGTTTTAAAACATATCCCTTTTGCTACGTTTACACCTGGCGTCCACACATTTATAAAACCCTAAATCAGAGATGTTTGAAGTTAAAGCGGTTTTAGATCAAAAACTCTGAGGCTGCTTCAAGTGTGGATGCGCAGAAACGGAGATAACACAGACGCAGACAAACACCCACGTTGGCTTCTGGATTGGGTCTTATTGTTACAACGTGTTTTCCCATGATTCGTAACAACAAACAAACATCAAACAATGGTTCATTTCAACATGGATAACAAATTAATAGCGTTAATTACCTTGTTTTCTCTCCAAACAGCTGTTGTGATGGAAAATTCTGCATTTCATTATGTTACTACTGCCTTCATGCGCAGGAGGCATTTGAGTGCTTAGTGATAATTCCCGTATCCAGCAGTTCATCTGTCCATGTCATATGATATGCGGTGTTAGGCCTCGTGGTTAGGACAGAGATTTTTCTGAAACAGCGCTAAAACGCACATCTTTTAAATCAACCGTTGAACATTTGCTTTGTGAGTGAATCCACTGACTGAGGCTCGTGTGAGTGGACTTTTGGATTTCAAAGACTTAAATATGTTTTTCGTGTTTGACAAAACTCCACATAAGTCTCTGAGGTTTCCGTTAAACCGGCTGCCAGTTTGCTGGATTCAAAAAGTCATCTACGTCTCTGCTCATGTGTCCCATTACACCTTTCAGAGGAATCAGTTCCAGACTGATAAATCGCGATTTTCAATTGAAAATAAACTTTATTTTCTATGTTCCACTTGTCAGTTTCAGATGGTTGCTCGTTCCTCTGCAGCCCACCCTGCCTCCAGGCCGTGCTGTCTCTGTAGCTCCATCCTGCTGCCAGCGCAGCCCAATACCGAGGGCCCCCGCCTGCCCCTGCAATGGAAAGCAGATGGCCGGTCCTCTGACGGCAGCCGGCTGCAGTCAGCAGTCCAGGAGAGGAAACTTCTCATTCGCCATCATCCATCATCGGGCCGGGAGCGGTGGGAGGAGAGGGGGAGGAAAGACAGAGCAACGCCTGACACCCGACGTCTGGCCTCTTTCAAACGCCTTCGCATGGCACATTCATGGCTCGCACTCGTACACACATGTGAAAACAAACGCACACACACATGAAAAGTGGATGCTCTCACACACACACACACACACACACACACACACACACACACACACACACACACACACACACTCACACAGACCATTGAATATATTCTGGCTCACGTTTCTGTTTCTTGCCTTTCATTAGGGGTATTATTCTTTTCTGCACCGGGTTGGTTGTGAAAGGTCTTTTCTGGCTGTACTTCCCACTGGCGGGAGAGAGAGAGAGAGATAGAGAGAGAGAGAGAGAGAGAGAGAGAGAGAGAGAGAGAGAGAGAGAGAGAGAGAGAGAGACAGACAGACAGACAGACAGACAGACAGACAGACAGACAGTGGGATTTCTTCTATGTCCGGTGGTGTGGATGCCGTCTGCTCTGTCGACCTCACCAGGTCCAACAGGACTAAGTAAAAAGAGAATACATACAAAGAGATGCAGAAGAAGAGTGAGAGAGAGAAATAGTGAGTTACGTACCTGACAGCTGAGGATAATTAATCAATGTCAGACTTGAAAGGAGAGGAAGGAGGACGAGGTGGAGGAGGTGTGGGTGGCATTTGACACGCACACACACACACACACACACACACACACACACACACACACACACACACACACACACACACACACACACATGCGCTTTCCGACACACATTCTGTTTCACACTTTCTTTCACAGACCTCCTGTGTCTCTGTCCCCCAGTTCAATTCAATTATTCCACATGAGAGATGAACAGTTTTCCCAAAACATCAGAATAGGATTAAATAAAAATGCTGAAAGAAAAACTGAAGTAAAAAAAAAACCTCAAAACACATGCACACCATTGCTCATGCACATGCCAGAGGCCCCTCGTGTCTGCGAGCCGCTGACACTAATAAGGGCTGTTGAAGGTTTGACTCCTCGCGGCAGGCCGCCGCTGCACAGCAGGGACGGCCATTCACAGCCTGTCAAGCCTCCCCGCAGCAAGAGGCAGGCAGAATGTGGGACTCTCACAAAAGAGATGACGGCGACACAGTGACTTCAAATCTCAGGCATGCAGGCACGCACAAAAAGACAGACACACACATACACATCCCTGTCATCATCTCTCCTCCTGTCCTTCTCCCTCCGTGCAGCGGGACAGCAGCTGGCCAGTCCGATTGTCAGTCACACTGACGAGGCGACGCAGCGATGTCCAAATTCTGTCCTGCCTCTTCCCCTCCTCCCCTTTTGGTTCGAGTCAACTCAAAGAGCTTATTTTTATTAGCATGCAACAATAACAACACATAAAAAGAGGGAAAACAAATAATTTTCCTCATTTGAATACTAAAAGCTCAAAGCCTTCCAATCAAACTATTAATTCTGTCTACGATTAACTCATTATATTGATTATAAAACAACAACACGATGGCTCTGACCAAGACAGCAAACTAGTCCTTTCAACCTTGGCAACAATAGCACCTTACGTTCCTACCTTTCACAATAAAAGCTCGAGACACATTATATCTTTTGGGCATTTTTGTTGTTTATGCCTGGTATATAAAGGCTTTTATGAAAATGATCAAATGTATGTGTTTGTTTTTTAGTAGTTGTTGGCCATGTAATGATCACTTTGAATGAATACTTTTGCACATTTAATTGACGGCTGTCTCACAAAGACTTCCTCTTTAGTTCAGCAGGAGTCCAACACTGTCTCTGGTGGACATGATAGCTTTTAGCCAAAAACCATAGCTTAGTCTTCCAGACACTTCCCGTGAATCCACAGCTGGCAGTAAAAGCCCCTCAATACAAAGCTTACAGATGATGTGATTGTACTTTTTACACAAACACAAACTTCCACTGAGTGTTTGTTCAGTTTCACAGAATAGTGGTTACATGGCATTTAGTTAATCATTATATTTGACCTACATTCACCAATCCTTATTTAAAAATGATGATGATGATGTGTTGATATCTTACAATTTAAATACAATGGTAGCTGTGAGGGTGTTTTTGCTGTGATTATGGGATATGAGGGTGTTGATGATATAATTTGTTCTGCATCGCTAATAAACATAATGGTGCTAAAGAATGCCCTTCTGGGTATCACAGGGATTATACAGAATAAGGCTTACCAGCGTCTTGTCTGAAACGTTTGCACACTAACAGGGGGCCTGGTGTTTTAGTACCATAGTATAACACTTCTAAATCCTGAGTTAAGAGTCCCTCATCAGGACACTGAGACACAACCCGCTTCAGAGCTGCAGATTTGTAGTTGACCCTGACCTCTGATGTCTGGACCGCAAAGAAAGCTTTCCTTGAGGGATCTGTTATGCGAGGAGAACATTTTGCAGATCCAGATGAATTCGTTGTGTCTTCAAGCAACCAGGTGGCCATGGTAAAAAAAAAAGTCTATTGAGTAAGAATTAAATTCAGAGATGCATTAAGAAATTAATCTGTGCTTAAAATAAACAAGATGAGTGTGTCGGGCTGCTGCCGCCTCCTGAGATATGATGTATACGTGTGTTTGTGTACTTTCATAATTGTATTTCATTAAGTCATGATATTGATTATACTGCATTAAAAAAATGTATCAACATTTTTAATAACTATTAAATACACATGTTTAGTGCAGCAAAAGCTACAATAGTAATGCTACTGCACTGAACATGTCGTTCTTCAGAGGTCCAAAACCTTTTTAGCGGCATTATCTACTTTGAGCCTTCATAACACACACTCACAGAGGGATTTTTCCATCTCAGATTATCTTTTAAGGATTGTTCTGAAGAAGGTTGTTCTGGTGGCGGTATGCAGAAAGGGAAGTGAAGACACCACTTTCAAGTGTTCGCAAACAAAATGGAATAAGAGAGACAGGTCTGCAAGTCTTTACCTCAGAAGAGTTGAATGTTGGATTCTATGAAAGAGGGTTCACTCCAACTGTATTCAGAGCGCTAGGAAAACAACCAGCTGTCAAAGAGGTATTGATGAGGAGATTGAGGAAAGGAAGGAGGTCGGGAGCGATGGACTCAGAAGGGTGGAGGTGGGGGTCAAAAGGTCAGATGGTTGGGAGGTTGGATGTTAAAAGGGTGAGTACCTCAATGAGAGGAGGCGTAGGAAGTTGGAGTGGCAGGTGAAGCGGTAGAACAGGTGGAGTCAGCAGGTGGGAAGTGCATAAGTCTTCAATCTTATTTATAAAACATTAAACCACCTTTTCACCACTTGAATGTCAAAGTTCACCAATCAAAGTATCGCGGCCCATGGTACCAACATTCATGCCCTCTTAAACAATTTCACAAGAAAAAAGAAAGAATTAGTTGTGATGGTGCTGTTTGCCGTCCTGTCTGCCTCATGGCTCAGTCTGTTCTGGGATGGATGTGAAATGGACTGCAGTGGAGGTCTAGATGAGGAGCAGTATGAAAACAGAAATAACAGGGAGAGAGAGCCAGGCCAGAAAATGCACACTCCCCTACTGGGTGGCAGCGCTGATTCAACAGCAGACAGACCCAGAGAAGGATCATCTGTCTCCATTATGGTCTCCCTACAAATCATCTACATTTCCCCTCTTCTCCTCTGCTGCCCGCAAGCTCGTAACGCTAGCTTTTCCATGCTGCTCTTGGCAAAAGGAGCGAGAGAGACGTCCAGCGAGGTGCATTGTGGGTGGTCGAAGGTTGTACGAACCAATGCATACAGACACACACGCGTACCGCATACTATTCAGTTTCGACGGGATCGACCACAAAACTGCTATTCTTACCAGAATGATATATGTGCAGCTTTTTCTTACAGCTGAATAAATGCTGTTGAGGGATTACAAGTATCTGGCATGTCTGCACTTCCCTGAGCCCTCTCTTCTGGTTCTGGTGTTTGTGCTTGTCCTGCACATTTCAGACTGTTTCTGTCACGGAATAATGGAATTACTTAGTAAAGTGAAATTAAAGTAAGTGGTTTGGTTTTGTATGTGTAAACTTGATCTAAGCTTAACTATTGAGTGGACCAAATTGAAGAGGTTCAACCTTTGCAATACCTGTGTGATATTAATGAATTATGAGATGTTCAAATCTACCAAATTTCTTCTTCTGTTTTTTAGCCTGAAAACTATGAAGAACACTAAAAACTAAATGTCCCCGACTGACAGGCTTTTAATTACTCCTACAAGGCTGCTGTCTTTCATTTCTTGCTAACGCTTCACCATTCAAAGCACACAGAAAAGTTTGTTCTTCATCATTCATATTAACTGCTACACTAATTCAGATGCAAAACAATTTATCTGTCACACACCCCAGGGGTCATACAGCTGCTTATCACTTTAGAGGACTTCAAATTTCAGCAACTTTTTCTTGGGTTTTGGGATTTTTTTCCTGTGTATTTGAAATGAAACTGCTACTATAAGTAAATATTGCCCCCAGTTTCACCATGTAATGATATTGTGGAAAACAAAACTGTAGATTAAAATAGAGTTAATGTAATTGCTCCAGTAAAAAGAAAAACAGTGGGAAATGACTCTTCTGTTGAACATCAATTCCACTAAAAAACAAAAGACTGAGAATAACTGGAAAAGATATCTTCACACATTGAGCTCCAGAAAGAGACTTGAATTTTCAAGACACACGTTTCCAAGATCACAGCCGATGAAAAAATATCTCAATAATTGATTATCTGTCGAAAGCAAAAGCCTTGCCTTCAAGTGAACGTTTCAAGTCTGTTATTCTTTCCATAACAAAGCTATCAGTCCGAAACAATAGCAAAAGGATGAGAAGCTTTTTGTGTTTCACTATTTATTTTAAAAGCACCAACATTTTAATATTTAAAAAAAAAACAACATTTTCTCAATAATGAGGTGCATTTAAGCCAGAAATAAGGGTATCGGCACCAAGCTTTCAATGAAGTTGAATGTAAACCCTCTCTCGGCATTAGTGGATGGTAAGAGCACATCAAGTTGTATTGAGTGTGTGAGGGTCTGCTTGAGGTGATGAAGGGGTCAAGGAAACACAGGGCTTTTGTCCAGGAGACAGAGGTCCATGTCCCTTGCAAAAATAAAAGTTAAAAAAAGGTTTGTCACCTGATTTGATAGTCATTAGTCACTCTGTAGTGACTTGAGTCCTTAATCAGAGAAGTTAATGTCAACTACTCTATTTTCCTAAACCTAACTAAGTGGTGTTGTTGAGTTAACCTAATTTCCTGTAAGACGGAAGTTTATTTTGAAAGGACACCTGATATGGGAGGGGAATAGGCCACGACCCAACCAGGAGACAATAATGATATACCATTTCAAACTGGCGGAGCTTGTAATGCGTCATCTTAGTTGTCGAGCATCTTTGCAGTTGCATTGGACATCAAGACCTGAAGTTCATGGAGGCGCTACAGACTTAACTCTTTTAACACAGTCAGATCTTGATGTGGGCTCTGGAAATCATGAACTTGGTTTAGAAACATGGTCACATGAACACTTTATTGTACACTGCTGGCATTGATGATAAAAAAAATAAGCATCGCCTGCCGTTCAACACTTCAAATACTATCTTGTTCTTGATTGACAATCTTTACAGGAATATCATTACTCAGGATGATAGTCGGCTGGTTTGAAAAGATCCAAATCAGGCCTCAAAACACATACTAACTAACATACACACAGTGCAGACACACACACACACACACACATGCACACACACACACACGCACGTTTCTATAGGGCTGTTGTTGCTGTGAGCAATTACAGCTCCTTATCTAACAGTGAGGATAATGAGGTTACACAGAGAGCAAATTCTATCATGTCGGCATAATGAGATTTGGGCCTGTGTCTCACGTCCTAGGGTCGAGGACAGGGACGGGGACACACACCAATACACACACACACACACACACACACACACACACACACACACACACACACACACGTAGCTTTCTTATCTGCCCCACCTCGCATCTCTGTCTGACATTCAGGGGAAATTGCATTCAGGCACAGTATGTGATGCAGTGTGTGAATGACTGGGGCTCTCCCCCTCTTCCTCTCTCCCTGCATACCAGTCTCCCCCCTTCATGTTCTCCAACAACCCCACCACCACTTCTGACAGGCTGTTTGATTTATGACTCCAATTCCCCAGCGCAGACACATAGACGCAGGCCACACTCCCAACTATATGTATGTATTTTAGTTTCCCCCACAGCTCTCTCTCTCCTCTCTTTGGCTACACTTCTCTCTCACTCTCCCTATCTTTAGCTCCGTCTCTATATGTTTCTCTGTTCTCTCTCTTCTAACACACACACACACATACACATACACACACACACACACACACACCCTGGGTGTGGTGATTGATTATCCTAGCAGGACTGTCTGGTGTATTTTTGATCCTTTTGAAATGTAATCTGTGTGAGCAGCACAGGGAGTGTCTTGTCACACGTGTGCATGCGCGCGCTCACACACACACACACACACACACACACACACACACACACACACACAAGCGCGCATACACACACACACACACACACAGGAGGTGGAGGCAAAAAGAGAGTGTTTTAGAAAAGCATTTCAAGCAAGAAGTGCATTTTTTTGGCACCATATTTCAAGTTGTATACACAAACAACTTCATCAAAAGTTGGAGAGTAGAATGGGAAGAGAACAACTTGCAAAGCTGAGTACTTAACTTTGTGTACAATTACAAGTAAAGCTGAATTCTGAGACGGCTTGCTTGGAGTGCTGATTGACACCATAATAGCAGGCTGGGATCAGGATCCCTGGACCGGGGCTGAATCTGGACTCAGAAACATGAACAACACATCGCCCTTCCTCCTCCAACTAACAAACAACCCAAACTGTCGCCCTGGGGCTGCTCAGTGGTGAACTGTGGGATTCAAGCCCAAAGTGTTTTGGTGAATTGTGAAAGTGTCCATTTAGCAGTATAGCTCATAGTTCTAAAATAGTGAATATATACTCAATATGAAATTCAATAAATATATAACATTTACTAATCTAGGAAATGCTTCATTAGTGTGATGATTTGGGGGTCAGCTTGTTGGCTGTTTTACTGGAGTTTGCTGGAGCGTGGACATGAGGTTGACCGCTCGGTGGGCTCACTTTAGCTCGGCTCGGGCAGGAGCTGCGGAGGCAGCCACGAAAACAGAAGAGTCACCTCAGGGGAACTCCAAATTTGTCTTTTTTTTACATGGTGCGTCTTCCAATGTTAAGCTAACGGTCATAAATCATCGGCATTTGTTCAAAGTCGTCAGGTCTGTGATCCTGTAGCTTCACAGTAAGCATGGAAGTTCTGGACAGCAAATAGCTCCCCGTCCTAAACCACAGTGTCCTGTTTTCTGTTCCTACAAGTGTGAAATACAAAAGGTGTTACATGAGGGTATGGAGGATTTGGAGGTGTTTAAATGCATATTTGACATAAGTCAGAGTAACAAAAGTATTGTAAAGGGTAAATGAACTCAAGATTTTCTTTCCATTGATTAGTGAAATAAGTAATAATCTATCCTCTGCCTCACTTATGGGAAGATCATCGTTGATTATTTTATCATCTAACAGTGGGAATGAGGGCCAGCAGTAATGCTAATCGTCTGATTGAATAATCACTGGGAAGAGAAAGACTTAGAGGCCTAGGCTAATATTCAACGGGAACATTCATTTTCGGAGGCTTTCCTGCTCGAGGGCAACCTACTTGAACTGTGCTTGCTGTTATACTGGTACTGCTCCTATTGTTAGCGCTACCATTAACGTAAAGTAAGTCTAAGTACCTCATCCTTGAAACAGCAGATCTTTATGGTTTGTCTAAATGATGATGTTCAGAACATCCTGTGCACTCAGGCAGTGTTATTTGTGAGCTGGATATGACAATGCATGGAAACAGATATCTGTACTGGTAAAATGCATGTAAACACTCAGCAAAAAGAGGACAGTGGAAGGCATGAAGACGACAAAGCCTCCTTCATACGATCTCTGTCTACTTTAAAATGACCTGCACAAAAAAAACAAACAGTCATGGTCTTGATCCTGGGATGTGTCTTAGCTCTTGTAATAAATGAAAAATAACGCGCTTAGTGTGTATGCGTGTGAGTGTTTACGTGCGCTGAAACATACATCGATGGCTGATCTGTGTTTAGTCCCCCAGGTCATCGATCATAGGCAGGCACTCATCAATAAGGAGCCCTATATCTGTCTGTCTCTCAGCAGGGGACTGGGGCCACAAAGAGACACATGGATCAAACACAAAAGGGACCATTACACACAACCTTATCAATACTCCTTCCAGAGAAACTACTTTTCTTCCTCTCTCATGGGAAAGATCTGCTGGCTGTCCAATTAGTAACCACGAGTGCCATTGATAGATTTTGGCAAGGCTTACACAATCGGCAACAGAATTAGTTTTTTTTGTCATTCTTTAGTATGTATGCATGTTGTTATTATTACACACTTAAAGTTTTTAAAGTGCATGAATGTTCCATGAATGTGAAGCATTCAAATGAATCATCGTATTACCATCTTCCTGCTCCATTTTATAAGGTTTTGCTTTGACATTTTGATAACTGGTGACTGTACATTTTGATCGCAAGGACCCAGTGTTTAGGTGAAACGCTGCCCCCTATTGGTTTGGAACATATGGCCATATTGTACACATTGCACCTTTAAGGACCTCTGTACGAAACCAATCTGAACATAATTGGATATGATCAAGGATATTCTGAGTTGTTTCCCCTCTGTATTATAGTGACCCAACGCCAACGCTGTAGCACTTACACCCCACCAGACAAAAGTGGTTTGACCTGACCAAGTAATTGATAAACCATCTTTAAAGGCCTGATGGATTTATGGCTAAAACAAAGTCTGCACATGCAACATCATTTATCATCTGCCCGTGTCTAACAGCGCCTTTATTAGTGTACAGCCAAGGGATTGAATGCAAAATTCATGTGCATGTACATGTTATGCAGACATCCAATAGGGCCTGAATAAAATGGCATGTGCCTCCGCTGTCTGATTCTGGAGTAAATAGTCTATGCATATATATATATATATATATATATATATATATATATATATATATATATATATATATATATATATATATATATATATATATGTATATATATATATATATATATATATATATATATATATATATATATATATATATATATATATATATATATAGTCAATGTGGTTGCCATAGTCATTGTATTGTAAAAGCAGTAAGTG
>NW_027175848.1:0-33603 GCF_023055335.1 Clinocottus analis
GTTCACAAAATGGCCATGAATGTTAAAACTTCTGGCTCTTCGCTGAATCTCACTGCTCTTTTGCAAACACAGAAAGAAAGGCATGTGTGAGTGTAATCTCACCTCCAAAAATCTATTTTCAAGTGTGTTTTAGTGACACGGTAGCTGTGAGGGACATTATTGCAGTGCCAACATTCCTAAAATGAAAAACTGATGCATAAAACTTGCGCATAAAAAAAAGTCAATTCGAAGTTTTCAGCATTAAAGTGGATTTTATTGCAGCTAAATACGGACATGACACTAAGAAAATAATTGTCTTTCTCTCGGCTTCAGATTTTTCTCTTGCCTGCTGTTGTTAAACATTGATGATCATTTTTACACTTGCATTCTTTTATCTAAATAATGGTGCACTTTGCACTCTGAGGTGTGGTATTAACCTGTGGATTTTGGATTACTGCAATTTTACTTTCAGAAATGCACTCCATGCTACAGAAATTAATCCCATCTAAAGATAATCCTCCATAATTGTGGTTATGTGTGCCAAACTGCCCTGCAATCGCTAAATGATGTCTCTCCACAGGGCCAGAACACTGACATATTTAGGAGCGGTATCACTGTTTTTCATTGCATATTCAAAACCGTGTCACAAAAGACTACGTGGGACTGACTTAACACTTTCCTAAATTTGCAAATTCCTAAAAGCCATGTTGAGGTTAGCAGTCTTCATCTGGTGCAGAGGGAAAAGCAGAGACATGGCAGTTTTTTCAAAGGATTATCTGCCAAATTGGACAAAGATGACATCAGCAGAACATTGTCTTTAAGTGTATTGTTAGCTGGTCTAGTTTCCACTGCTGCTCTAAATGAGAGCACACTTTAGTGTCATTGTCTAGTTTCCTTTCTTACACTCATCGTATTAAAGGAGATGACAAAACAGCAACAGAATCAATTCCTCCACATATACTAAAACCTTTGCCGGGCGTGTGACAATCCAACTCTGAGTGCTAATGGGCTCACCACAGATCAAATGCTTTCAGCTCATCTGAGATGAAGGAAAGGTTTCATCTGTTCAACTGAGCATGTGGCAGCACTGACTCATCTGTCTGTAAGCCTTCACACCACCCTGAGCTCACTTTCTGATTGTGTACAGTAGCAGCCCCGTGCGTTACACCGAAGCTGAATATAAACAAATGTCTTCACCTCCAAACTGGATGAGGCATTACTGAAAGTGCTGATGCCAGTCCTTCAAGAACATTTGATAATGTTCTCTTATTACAATGAAAATGTTTTGCTTAACACATTTCAAAAACATAGAAAAGCAACCCAAACTTATAGTCTAAGTTTTCCCAGGACAATGAATATGATTACAACAGACGGCCATTGGAGTTTTTGAGGACACAAAGAGGTCAAAGAAGCATTTATACTATTACAAGGTCACTGCATCGACCGCGACATCAACCAAAACAATGCGAGAAGGGCCTGGTGGGACTGAAGCCCCATATGATGTAACAGTGTCGACTTAAAGACTGAAGAGAGGGGCACGTCCTGGTCATAGTGTCACTGGTGAAGCCAGGGTCACAAAATCAGTCTCTTAACTTTTGAGCAAGGCGGGAGTCTCTGTAGCGATGATTCACCAGGAAGACACCAGAAAAAGCAAACCACCATCTCCTCTGCACACATGCAGAGAATAGTTAATAGGATTACCCGCGTCTTGCTCTTCCCCAATCCTGCAGCTCATTTCACAAGCAGGTTGGAAACAGGGCCTCACATCAGCTTGCATCAGCGTTCCACCTCAGCAGGTCTCACTGCCTATGAGCGTGGAACGTAAGGAGGAAGTCCTGAGCTGACCTGATGCAGGTATTTTTTTAAGATGCTGGTGGTGGCTTTATGAACTCTGATCTGATGGCACTCACGGTATGCCAAGTTTAAAAAGATTCACAACGTTGCTTCTTAAAAAACCCCGGAAACTGTTCTTTAACGCACAGACGTGTGTGTGAGCGAGGTGTGAGGCAGAAGGAACAAAATAGCAGCCAGCAGTTTCAGCTCATGATATCCATGCTGACAGTGAGGAGAGCGCAGAGCTGGATGGGGTTTAAAGATGTAATCGTTTTGCGTTTATCTTAACAACATTGTGTACTGTGTCTCTAAATTGCTGGTGTGGGCTGAAAACTGGATTTGAATTTTGGTATTTTGTTGAGGTAGAAGATATTTGTCATAGAAACTGTTCAAGGAAAGCTTTGGTGCAGCTATTTAGTTGTTGATACTGTATATTCTCCATTAACTGGAATGGCTATAGACTCAATATCAGCACTTCTGGACACATGCATTTTGGCAAATGTAGACTGTAGTTGTATAATTGCAGACCCACCTGTAAATTATTTTCATAACTATTCTGTATTATAAGTCAGGTTTTATGGTAAACGACATAGCAATGAGAGGGAAGTGATGTTTTAGTATTTTATTTGTTTGACAAGTGGTTTTAGTTGCCGAAATCAACTTTACCAGCATGCAAACAATGCAGAAATATCCAACAAAAAACCCTTACAGTGAACTCTGTGTTGTTTGAAGCAACATCAAGTTTTCCTCAAAATGTTGTTGCTAATGTGAAATAGTTACATGAAAGTAATCTGTAGAGGAAATAGATATTGTGTTGTTGACTTGGGTGGATGAGATGATGTAGTAAGAAGCAATTTGAGCTGTTGCTCATTAATAAAGGTCTTGACTGACCCCCTCTTATCTCCACCGAGCTGCACTTGGAGGTTAATACAATTGACCATATTGATCTGGAGGTCACTCACTCAAAATAGCTCTTTCATTAGAATGAAGGCATGGACACAGTCTCTGGAGGGAAGGCCGAGCGGACAGGAAATAAGAGCGTGTTTGTTCAAACCAGGTGTCTTCACTCACGGTAGAGGGGGCAGCACACACTGAACATAGGTGTGGATGACATCTCCAATGACGATACACATAAGACAGCTGATAGACTAATATGAATATTACATAGATGTTGAGAAGGGGACAAAATAAACTGCTGTGTGCTTAGTGCATAGATGCACATCTCTGAGCCATGTTTAATGTCTGGAATGAGCGAGGCACTTAGCGTTGGCTTCTCTTGAGCTGGAGCTTGAAAGATGATATATAGCAGAAAGCCATTAGTACCAATCCTCAGAGAAAGCTCATTCATTCAGCATTGGGGAGGACAGAAGAAGGAAGGTTAATACATTCGGAGAAAAATATTCAACAGGGACAAGAGGATAAAAGAAATTCAGATAAAAATGGCGGTTGGCAAAAATCACAGGGTATGACGTAGTTAATGGCAACCTCTCAAATGAAATGTGGTCGTGTGCCTTTATATGTGTTTGATGTTCATTTCAGTAATATTTCAATACTCAGTGAGTGCTAATGTTGACGCAAGTGTTAACAGTGAGGAGCCTTCTGTTTCGAGGATGTGAGAAAGAATAGGGAATAAAGACATTGTTGAGACAACTGCTAATTATAGTAACGATCCTTCACTGGTCCCTGAAGCCAGTTTTAACAGTCTGGAGCGGGGAGCATCACGGCTGCGCCTGCCTCCTCCTCATCAGGGAGATATCATTTGCATAATGAGACGCTGCCACGGCAACAAAGCCCCAATAAGCACAGGAGTCGTCAGTCATGGGGGCTGGATACCAAGGTGCCTTCCTAACATGCGCACTTGATGCACTGGAGGCTTTGAACGCCGTCGCACGTGCGCACACACACACACACACACACACACACACACACACAGACACACACACACACACACACTCGAACATAAGCTCTGAGCCTGAGAGAGAGTCTGTGTGAAGAGACACACCTGATCAAACACATACAGGGTGGGAAGGCACCTTAAATGGGTCGTCCGCAGGGTGCTGTCTGGAGGGAGGTTGGTGTTGTGAACATGTGATTTAGTGTCTTGACACCTGATGTATGAGGACAGCACACGGTCACCAGTTGTTTTCTGTCATTTTACTCTCCTACTGTATTTTGTGGACACCTTTATTAACAGTTTCCATGATGTTTGTGTGGAGAAACTACGAGCAATGGTAGCAGTGGCAATGTACGGGAAATCAAAGGTTTATTCAAAATGAGAAAATAAATGTAAAAATAATTTGAAAAGGGCTAAATGTCCAAAACAAAAAGAAACTTTTATGTGATTAAATCACCAGCAGAACAGAAAGTGGACCCAATGACAAACGATAAATGACAAACAGTTTATCTCCCAAATAATGTAGACAACGGGGGATCAATAGAACACCAACTGTTCTATTGATCCCCTCAGGAGACGGAGACGTTCAGCACCTCCACTGCTGTAGTTCCTCAACAACCTCGCCAGCAGACTTTCAGCTCGACTGCGGTGAGATTTCAGTCTCCCACCTGACAAACTTCTTTTTGTTTTGTCAGATGTCATCAGAGATTCTCTGTGGTGAATGATCACATCACTGTCAAAGTAATTAGAGGAGACAAGTCTCTGCCTACACTGCAGTACAGAGAGAGAGAAAGAGAGAGAGAGAGAGAGAGAGAGAGAGAGAGAGAGAGAGAGAGAGCGAGAGAGAGGGAGGCAAAGGGACAAAGAGAGGCAGTGAGGGAGAGATGGCAGTCAGTGATCTAACAGTAATCCATAACAGCAGAGCTGGCTACCATGAAGAAGACGAACAGTGCTGTAGGCGAGATGAAAAGGTTACACGCAATAATGACAAAACGCCTCAGCTTTGCTTAAAGGTTACAGTGGAACATTTAAACAGGGACCATGTTAAATCGTCTGATTTATGGTTATTTCTTGACAAAAACCCGTGTACAGTAACCGTTGTAGTTATTTGATCTTTAGCAAGTCGTTTTAGTCATTTGCAATGAGCAGATGCTGCTTTGTTAGACCGATCCTTGCATTTCTCTCGGCCTCACACAACAACACAACACTTTTAAATTCTTCTTTCTTTATTGTACTATTCATAGCACAGATACCTTTTTGTCACAGCAACCTTCAGTACATGTGTGACAGTGAAGGAAATAGACGGCAACACCCAACCAGCAGAGTCTGATATGGCTCTTGTTTTCACATGATGTCATGTGTATAAATGTGTGTGTGTGTGTGTGTGTGTGTGTGTGTGTGTGTGTGTGTGTGTGTGTGTGTGTGTGCGTGTGAATGTGTTTTCTCTGTGGCCTGCCAGTGCGTTCTCAGGATTCTGCATTGCTGTCTTCATATTTGGCTGTACTCTGTCGATCTGAATGGAAGGCATCTGGTGTTTGTTTATAGCCCAGACTTCTTTCTGTGTGCTGTGCTGCATGTGCGGCTCTTCATACAGTCGCTGTGTTTCATCCTGACTGTGTGTGTGTCTGTGGTACGAAAGGAACAATCAGTCCAGTGATCAATTAGTCGACTGACAAAAAGAAAATGGCACCAAAAAATAATATGGTGCAATCTTACCAGCACTTAAATCATAACAGTGACATTCACACTGCAGAATGAATAATTTATTAAATATGAACTGTACACACTTACATGCACTAACACATTTCCACAAGATTACATGCTCTTATCACCAGTGAAAGCACATCCACAGAAAAAGATAGATATTTGATATTTCACTCTGACTATAGGCAACACGCGTTGAGATGATTAGCCTTCTAAAAATATCAACCCAGCGAACATCATTACTTCTGCATATCCATGCTGCTCCAACAGTTTTATGGAATGATTTTTACGTATTGTGTGAACTGTGTCTCCACAAAAGCTTTATTTGGACACTGTGGGCACTTTTGGTGGGATGAACAGAATGTGTTGTTAACACTGTGTGGAGGCAGTCCTCACACTTGCTCTCAAAATCAGTCACCAAACCTGTTAAAAAAAATACTTGCATGTCTCCTTCGGGCAAAAATAGATATTTAAAAAGAAAAAGAATAAAAGTACTATTTTTGTTTGACCGGTCATTGAACTTTATTTGTTATTATTTTGTGTATTTTCTTTTAACCACTGAGGTTTTAAGGGGGTTTCCATAAGAAACTCCATCCTCTGCTCAGCCCCTGACAATCACGTTTCTGGTGCAGATGAATACGGCTGTAGTGCATCAATAAAGCAGAGGCTGTAATTTAGTAGTAAGGCCAAAAATTCTCATTAAAAAAACAATATGATGATATAATATACTAATAATAATTCACACATTCATCCCTTCTGGACATTCAGTAAGTGTTAAAGTCTAATGCTGAAAACATGCTACTCTACAAGTGCACAGGCTCCATCAGCTAGATATGTTTCACACACACACACACACACACACACACACACACACACACACACACACACACACACACACACACAGACGCACACTTGTATATGTGTGTATGTTTTGTGTGGGTGGGTGCACAGCACTCAACGCTGTAAAGCTCTGAGGGGACAGATGGCTGCTCAGTCTCACTGCGAGTTGCTCCACCAACTCTTGTCTTTGGCTCTGGGTCCCTATCCTGTCTTGGCCGTAGCAGCACAGTACACACCCGCTTATGCAGCATGCACACACTCGCACACACACACACACACACACACACACACACACACACACACACACACACACACACACACACACACACACACACACACACACACACACACAGAGAGAGAGAGAGTTTCTCTCGTCCTCTCACGTACACTTGCTCACATTTCAAAGACGCCGGAGTTCTAGACACGCACACATCTTATATGCTACATACATACACACATCATATTGTCCTGAGAGCTGGCTCTATATCTGAGTTGCCTCTACCTAGCAGGCTAACCAAGCTGCCTACTCTGCAATAACCGCTAACCTTACTGTGAGCTGACCCGTGTTGGAATCTAAAGAAACGAGCTGATCTATGCGACAAGCTACAGCAGGTTGTGTCATTAAACTTAAAGACACCACGTTACTCTACATGCAAATGTAAGCCTATTAAACTTACCTTAAGATAAATGTTACTGAAAAGCGTCCACATTATGAGTTGAGTGATGTTATTTTATGAATTTACCTGACTGTTGTAGCTTTAATATTCTCTTAGCACGATATTTATTGTATCCACGTTACTGATAGTTATTTATCAAAACTCTGATTTTGTAAATACCAAGTGAACCACCAATTGTCAACCCTACAACATCTTTGCAGTATCAATATTGAGGTATTTGGTCAAAAACATGTGGATTTTTGATACTCTCCATATCGCCAGCCCTCCGCAGATTAGCTTGTTCCTTTTTTGCAATGTACCCATCTATTCAGACAACCGTCATTGGATTACTTAGATGCAGAAGAAAACTTTTAAATGTGATGATTCTCAGGCAAGTTCTGCAGTTATTAGGAGCCATCTTTTTTTTCCTATGATTTCTAAGCGGATTTATGAATCCTGTGTCTGCAATGAACTTCAGAGACGAGTGGAGCAGACGCTTAGGGTTTTAAAGTGCCTTAATTGCCTCCACGAGCTGTGTGTCAAAGCCACTACAGTCTATAACTGCTGACTGTATTGATGCACGGCCAAAGCCAGCGGGATAAACTATAACTTCCTGTTGTTTTTAGGACACCGTGCACCTGTTCCTTTCACCTCAGGCACCATTTTCCCCCCATGTCTCCTTAGTGTTCCCCTTCAACTTTTGAAAGCCTCCGTCTTATAAATATCTTGCTCTTATTCATTTCACTAAAAGTGGAAGACTAATAAATGCCCAAATATTTGTTTCTCAAATGCAGCTGAACTGTGTGCTTAAATGTGTTGGAGTCTAGATGTGTATCATTACGAAGCATCGCGATACTTTCTAACTTCTGAGTTTGCGCTTTCTCAGATAAAGTCGCCCAAGTGAGGTTGGGCATTAGAAGGAAGTCCCAGTCCCTGATTGCATAATTAGCCACAACCTTTTTAGACTCTAATTACGAGCAGATTGTGTGTGCAAATTGAATAAATGATGCATTATGAATTTACTCTGCATAAATCTGGCCCTATAGTTATCTAAAAGTCAGAGACAGTAGAGTGATAAGACACGGTTAATATATCCACAGCTCATGGTTATATACTGTATATTTGTATGCAGGTGTGTAAGGGTGCAAGTGTTTTTCTTCAATCATCTCAGTGTTTGTTCTCTTTTGTAGCAGATTTTGAGACAGATAAAAATCTGCGATTGTACAGAAAGCACTGTTTTTTTCCGTCTCAGCATGAACGCACCCACCAAACTACACAGACACACCAAAAACTCAGCAAAAGATACGGGTTGTCATTGCAGGTGCATACATCTTCTTAGTCATTTACAACGTAAAGGAAAACTCGTGGATGTGACTTCCTCATTTGTCTGTGAACATCCCGTTGTTACAATATAAACAGTTGCATCATTCGGGGCTTGTTGACATCACATCCAGGAGAAAAACAGCAAACAGTCAACGCTTCAGTAAGCATCCAGCACAATAATTGAGCCCTACCCTTTGAATGTGAAATCCTAATCATGCCCAGACATAATTATAGTGCCGGTGATGTTATGCTTCTCACTTGCTATTCAAAACTATTTTCAGCTGGACTTATTAAAGTCGTGCCGCCACCAATTAAGTTGTTTGTCTTTGCAAAGCGTTCTCGGCTTGCCCACTGCTGCTTACTAATGAGCAGTTGTGTCACGGCACCCTGCCTGCTGACTGAAGAGGTGATGAAAGCGGAAAAATGAAAGAAAAATGACTCGATGGTGGCAGATTTCTTTTAATCTCCAGGGCTGCGACTGCCATTCACGTCACTGAGTCGTGCCAGTTTGGGCTTTTTAACAGGCATTTTTGAGGATGTTTTGAAGGTGCCTTTGGAAGTTATAGACAACGCAGACATCAAAGTTTAAGGAGAAATGAAGTTCTGCTTTTACATATTGTAGTCTTATTCATTGGAATTATACAATTAAGATGTAAAATGCTGATTCTCAGTTTGTAAAGCCTTTAAAAAGTTGACATCTATAAGAACAGCAACTGTGGGTTGCTTGAATTAAATGTTAAATTGCATTCCCATGGTAGACAGTTTTCGCAAAACTTGCTGCCTGTTTATAAAACCTCTCATTACTCTCCTGCAGTATGCTCTACTTCACTGTCCATCTGTATCTCAGTATGCTACAAAACTCATAACTTTGCTAAAATATGGCAAAATACTTACAGGCTTGAAGAGGCCAATAAATTGACACTAAAGCAGTGTATTTACTCATATTTTGGCAAAACAATCGCTGGAACGTACTGAACACACAGATGGAAAATAGACGAGTGGATTGTGGCACTATGGTGGTTTGAGAAGAAATCTTTCTATTTCTAAATCTAATACAGATGATTATAGCTGCAGTTCCTTGTGATGAGCCAAACTCTATGAAGCCATATTTAATGGTTTTACTGTTTCACAGCTATTATGAAGTCAACAAGGAGTCAGAGTTTTATACTGAAAACTATCAAGGCTTTGAAGAACAAGTCTCACACATATGAACCATATTCTAAGTGGTTTGACTTGCCAGAAACAGTCATGAAAATGTGCTTGGGGTATTTTTGCAGAATCTCAGCTCGTTACCTTCCATCTTAATATGTTTTTACATATAACTTGATAATTAAGTGTTAGTTGTTTCCCGTAGATTGGGAAGCTAAAAATGAAAGGAGTGAAAGGGTGAGTGGAAAGAAGTAAGTGATAGTCAGCCCATAGCTCATCCCTGCTGACCAGAGCTGCTATTACAGCAGTGGAAAGTGAAGGTTTGAAGGATCCGTGTTTAAAGCCTTACCCCAGTCTCTATGAACGCACAAGTCCTCAGCGGCTGGGGTTACATGCGCTGGGATACAGCTAATGGCCTTCCCATCGGCTGTGTCTGGGTAGTGTGAGCTAGTTTGAGGGGCCCTGTGCACCTTTGTGTCATCTAAAACACAAAATGCCAGTCAGCTCATCCAGAACAACACAGTGTAAGTGTGTGTATCTCTGATTGAATCCACGGTCATGGAATTTAAAGACATTGCGTGCATATAAATGGGCATTTGCATGTAGATGCATTCATATGTTATAGCCTGAATATTCTAGTGCGAATGAGGTCGCAGCGTGTGGTAACACGCAGAATAATCTACACACGCTCATTCTTATTCAAGGCACAGCATCATCGCCTTTCAGATGACTACAAATGAATAACAACTTCCGTCAAAACGGGACAACGATATTTAAAATATTCATCACACCAGTGATTTCTGAGATTCAATATCCAAACATTTTGTCAATGCAAAAGATATTTCACACTTGAATGTTACAGAGGAGGTTTCCTGGACACTCACAGTGTCTTGTTATTTGAAGGCAGTAAACTGTGCCTAAATGGATAAAGCTAAAGCCAGGTAGGGTTTTTTTCCTACAAAATGAAATGCAGAAATGGTCACGTGTGACTATCTCTCATTCATTGGACACAGCTGTCGGATTATCTTCATTTGTGAGCATTGCGACAGCTAATGGATGTATGCACTGTGCAGGGTTTGCAGAGGCCGCTGCATGAGGCCTTGCAAGGTTACTTCATGTGACTCCTCTGGCTGCAGGGTCTCTCTCAGCCTCTCTCGCTCTCCTCCCGCTTCTCTCTGTCGCTCCCACTTTCAAGCGCGAGTGCTGTAAGATGCTGTCTGAGCCAGCAGCAGTCTGAATGCTGATGACTGTCTGCACAGATAACCTGCGACTGATCTCACTGTCTGACCCTCCTCAAATGTAACCCTGGTGTCGCCAGACAATTAAAAAAAAAGGAGGAGGAGAGCATTTTTATTTAACCGGCTGCCTTATTCAAATGTGTTCCAGTGATAGTTGACAGAGAAATAATCATCACTTATGTTACCCCGTCCAAAGATTATTCTGTAAGTGCTCCAGTAGCAATCTCACGTCTCTATTGTCAACCTTTTGTCATAAGCTCTCCTTTTCTTCTCACACCTTTAACTTATTTTTCACCAATCCAAACTACTTCTAGCAACACAGTACTACTTCCTTTTTAAGAAAAGGATTCAATCTTTCTTCATGTCTAATTCACTTCCTCTCTTTACATTTGACTGAGAAAAACACGCTGCTCGACTTGTTCTCTTCCTTCCTCGGCAACATTTGGATTTGATGTGTAAAAATTGATGTCGCTCTGCTGGCCAACGAGCTTGTAACTTCCTGGGAAAGACGTCGTGCTGTTCGTATCTGGGGCTGGTTGCATGAGAGCAGAGTGAGCGGTAATAAACTGCAGAGGACTGAAGTAAAATTCAAGTGAAGTAAAATTTTATCATGAGAAACACAGAAAGCCATTTGATCAGATAGTCTAATAGAGCCTCTATTTATTAGAGACTTGTGTCTATTACGTGTAACCACACACACACACACACACACACACACACACACACACACACACACACACACACACACACACACACACACACACACACATACCCCACACTTTGTTTTACCCCTGTCTCACACCTCTCTGTTGCCTTTTAGGATTCTCTCATCTTCAAGCTTCATTGACTTCCTCATGTTTTCCACTTTACTTGATCCGCACACATTCCTCAGGTATAGCTTCCTGCTTCCTTGAGACAAACCTCCCCCATTACTGTTGCCCAAACAGGAAGCGGTTAAATCATGGGTCTGCCTGTGTTGATTTGAATACTTTGCGTGTAAACATGGCAATCAGTGCATGGTGGAGCAGCAGTGGCCGAATGGCAACACACGGGTGTCCATCTCAGGGTGCAAAGGGAGTGCTTGAGGAAATGTAAGCAGCTTAAGCAGTCTATGATGTTGTCATCGCTTCTCAGCTGAGCTCCCAAAATAACAGGCCCTCTGGGTACAGACTGGCAACGCTGAGCAGGGGACAGTCAACAAACAGACCCAGAACAACCCGGCCCAGATTAGACCAGATCAGCCCGGTACCTCAGTCCACTTTTGCTCAAACTGATCAATTCAGCCTTGCAAAGTTGTTCCAGCGGACTGTGCTTTTACATAACAAGACAATTTCCATCCTATCGACCCAGAAACCTACACCGGTCGGCCCATTTTATAACGGCCTGAATGTAGCAGGCGATTTACCATGAAGCCTTGCTTTTTGTAGGCTCATGTGTGCAATTTACTTTAAAGAGCATGCTCTGCTTGCTCCGTGTTGCTGGTGAGGTGGTCGCAGTGCTGGTGGCAAGGGAGGTAGGATTAACGTGTGAGAAGTAAAGTGTGTCGGAGAAGGAGGGCCTTACACTTCCACTGAGACAGCAGACAGAGAAAAGTGTTTAAGTCTCTTCGCTGCCCCCCTTTCTCTCATATAGGTCATAATATCGGCTATAGGCTAGCTAGCCCATGTATATAAGTATGCTAACACACATCATGTATGTCTAAAAGTGGGGGCTCGGCATGGAGCGGCTCTTTCTTTATGTGTAACCGACATATGTGATAAAACACATGCAGGAGATCGAGTGTTTGTGTTTGATGTTGTGTACGGTAGTGGACGTACATGACTATATATGGTGTGTTATTTTCAAGCGTTAGTGTTGTTGCCAGCACTGTAGGAGTATGTGGATGAGCTCATTCTCTCCTATGAAATGTTAAACAAATTATTCATGATTGAGCACAAAAGTGGATTGAGTTTACAATAAGCTATTTCTGGAAAGTCACATTTTAATATGATATAAAACAAACCTCTCAAATATACTGCCATGTATTTTGTTGGTTCTTTATTTGACAAAGTGAAAACATACATCATGTATGGAGGAAAAGACATTTCATTGGTTCGGAAGATGTTATTGACTTGTTTTATCGCTGTCCTTGTTGCTTCTTTTAGTGAATCTATTAATCTATTCTCTGCTGTTTAGAGCGAACTTGCACACAACTTTCCAATCTCAGCTCTAGATTGTGTGTGGGATCTTAGATGAGGACTGTGTTTTTAGAATAAAAACAAAAAAAATTTAACTTCCATTTCAAAAATGGAAAACAGTCACGACTAATCAAAAAAGCTATTTTAAAATGACTCTTAAGGGTTAGTTATTCCAAATTATCAAAACTGCTTGAACATCAGTACCATGTACACTATGTCTGTCCTTGTCTCCATACATGACACTTTACTAAGGTCAGAAGCCTAATTGCAGCAATCCCACCAGCTCTCATATTCCCTGTGGCCTGCTGTACAGCTCAAGCTCGCTGGGTGCCAACAGCCCATTTTAGTTGTCAAACCCAAGGTTGTGGTCAGTTGTTGTATTGCACAACCAGGTTTATTTAAATAATGAATTGGTCGCTAAGCTGTCATTATGCTCTCAGCCTTAGAGTGCTCTGTTCACAGGGTGTCATTTCACATGTTTATGGCACAGGTCAGGGGGCAGGGCACAGAGGAGGCATACCGAGGGCGAGGAGAAGGATGATGGATGGAGTGATGTGGTGTTGATTGCTTGCCTTATCTTGTGGTTATGGTGGTCTTTTTTTCTTCTTCAGGGTGACCCCTGAGGTGCCGGGGTGTGACAGGTGGAGGGATACAGAAGTGCATTCTACGACTTGACAGGAAAATAATCTGGTTGTTGAGGTTGCATAGCCCGACTGTGCTAAATTCAGCCTTCTTTTACAGCCAAAGGTCATTTGTATGTAAGAGATGTGACCTTTTGGAATCTTTTTGAATAACAGGCTGTTCAAATCTGAATTTGGCATTGGTGCAGCAGATGGAAGGATGATACTTTTAAAGTCATATTATGTAACTTTGTGTAATTTGCATTAACTGAATGACTGCGTTTCTCATTAGACAGCACTCTTTGTCTTTTCCGTCCATCTCTCACTCTTCCTACAGGTCTTCTCATTTTTCTCTTTGTCTATATCCATCTCTTCCACTTCATTTTCAGAAGAGTGCTATCCTGACAGACAACTCCCATCATCTCTAGCTGCTTTACCCACAATCCCCTGTGGATAGTGGAACTGCAGGCCAGCAGCAGCAAAGGTCATGGAAAACCACTGCTGCTCCCTTTGTTGATTAGTTTTCATACCCTACATTATTAAACCTTGCTGCTAAGCTTACCCTGCTTTGTGATACATGTTATGTCATAATACATAGTAACATTTTTACCAACATTTACCCTTGTTTAGGCTGTTAAGAGCCTGGTGGCTGACATTGCAAACTAGACAGGATGAAAAACGCACAAAAAACTCTGTGTAGAATTAGCTACTTGACCGTAATGGCTTTTTGACATACCCTGGTATTCAGAGTTACGCTGGAAAAGTTCAGTTCAGGGAATTGCCCTGGACCAGAGGTGCTTTATATACTGAACTACAAATCCTCTGGGTTTTATGGCCTCAAGCCATAATGCACTGTGTTATGCTGTTAGGTCACTTGAAGGACAAAGGCTAGTCCGGTGCATTCGATTTAAACCTGATAGACTGTGGAGAGAGCACAAGGTGTAAGTCTCTGAGCATGATGTGTACATGTGTCAGCTCCTGTATGTACGGTGTGTAGCAGTGGTAGTGTGTTCATGTCTGCTGGCTAAGGTCTAGTGCTCAGACATTAAGGCCTGTGATGTAAAGCCTCCACATAGGGAGTGGCAGGAAAAAAAACAACAACCTCCAACAAGACAATTTAATGGATCCATGACCCCAGATAACCAGCAAACCGCTGTGACGTGAAAGCCTGATCTGTTTTTCCTCCTTTTATTTCATTCTATTAGTCAGCTAGGATTTTTTTTTTAACCTAAAATCTAATTTTAGACTCTGGTCGGCCACAACCATCATTACTATGCAATGATGTGCTTACAATGATAAGGACTTCCTGCCTGAAACAACTCAATCCATACAAGGCAAATCTGATCTCTGAGGTTTGAAAATGTGTCATCTTACATCACTTAATAGCCTACGGCTTGGTTGTGTGTGCGTGTGTGTGTGTGTGTGTGTGTATATATATATATATATATATATATATATATATATATATATATATATATATATATATATATATATATATATATATATGTGTGTGTGTGTGTGTATATATATATATATATATATATATATATATATATATTTATATATATATATATATATATATATATATATATATATATATTTATATATATATATATATATATATATATATATATATATATATATATATATATATATATATATATACACACACACACACATCTGGAGGTTGTTCTTGGAACCGCTACAAAATAAGACATAGAGCCTGATCACGATGGTCAAGGAGGTGATTTGCGTTCACTGATCTGCATAATGTGTCATGGATGAGTTGAAATTCTGCCTGCGATTGAAGAAAAAGAGCTGCTCTTGATCATCACATGTGATGTGAGCCATGCTGCATGATTTCAAACGCTGCACTCATTTATATGCTTGCATGCTGTAATGTTATGAAGCACGAAGGATATTGGGTTCATTCTTAGTATCTCTTCATCTCCGTTGAATAGGACATCTGGCCCTGTGGCAATGCAACCATAATAACATGAGGAAATAGATGCTGTATTAAGATCTTCTCTCAGTGCTATTTCCATCGCGGCATTTGATTCCAGTGTGCCGATTGGTTTTGTGTTAAAACAAAAGGGCAGCGCTGTTCGTACAAACGGATCTAGTGAAAGCTCATTATCTCACCCAAAAGATATGTAAGATCAGTGCCATCCATTTATAATAAAATGACTAAGACTGGACAGTAATTCTCATCTGTTTTTAAAAAAACAAGGAAGCAGTAAGATATCTTTAGTATTGTTAGTTTCAGCATTAACTGTAGGCCTTTGAAGGTCATTGTTATTTTTTAAGAATGGCATTAACACAATTCCTGCAATTAACATACAGCACAAATGCCCGTTGCAGTGATTGAGCCAGAGCCAGCCTCGCTTACTGTAAATAACCATTTGCTGCTCACATGTGCCATCAAATATTTAACATGGCATAATGTAGTTGACAGGGATTTCTACTGCAGAGGAGAAACAGACAAACACGTCTCTCTTTTCAGGAGTGATTGCTGAAGTGAAGCCTGCGATGTGTCATTCCAGGAACAACGACGCACGATCCAAGTCACAGTAGCATGTACAGACAAGGACATACACACGTTTCTCATGTTGACAGCATACGAATCCTGACGTGCATACTGATTCACCACTGCTTGTTTTGAATGACGGGCGGGCTGCGTTTTGAAGAGAATCTACTCCGACACGAATCAGTAGGTGAAGCCCACTCAAAATGTACTCACCGCAGGCATCAGGGCGGATAAGTATGATGTAGCCATTAATGCCTAATTGTTACAATTGTTCCTCATTAAACAGGTATCGACCACACTAATAGCCCATGTCCCATGAGAAACACGGCCTCATTTGAAACATTTCTGTTACAGTGCTGCATTTTCTGTCACGTTTCTCCTCTTAAAGCCGCGGACGCTGCCATGGTAATTATCTGCGACACTGTGAAGCGGTTAAGTGTTTTGTGGCCTTGGCTCCTGCTCGTCAGTGTTGGCTGTTCATAGGAACACAAACACAAACACCCCAAAAGCTGTGGCACCATTAATGAGGGAAGACACACATTAATCTCTCCGTGCAGGTGGAAGCGGATGCTGGCTAATTATTTCAGCTATTCATTCATTCGTCCACCAGTAATTAATCAATGAGTGAACACATGACTGCAATGAAATTTGTCCTACGAAACATTTGACAGGCGCTAAACCTGAGATGCATTTCTGTGTGGTTCACCAGCTGCTCCCCGGCCCTCGCTGTGTAGACCCTTCTGGAATAGTGTGGCAGCATAACAAGTGGTTTTCAGTTACAGAACCATTTTCACATGAGGATCATCAACTTGCCCTCTCACATGCCCCCTCCCTGACGCTGTCCATCACTCGCACAACATTAATAAATATCATGGCCGCTCTCTTTCCAGGTGTTCAGGATTAAATGTTGTGTTGTGATAAAGATAGTTGCTGGGACAACCTGAAACCCCACTAATGTGGTTAATGTCAGCTTCTCTAGTGGTTTGAGCAAGGCATCGAGCACATTTCCCGCATCCTGATCCAGATCAGAAGTGGATTTACTTGTTAGTTGATAACCCTGTCCAAATTGAAAACGTTGTTTCAGTCTTTTTTTTATTGTATTGGTACATTTTGGCCATTAGCATGACATTTTAAAAGAGGGCTGCTTAAGTACATCAGCCAATAAATGAGGCACAAAGCCAAGACAATGCTGCCAAAGAATGATTTCACATCTTTAGAATATAAAGAGCACCATGAATCTTTCATTGAAACATATTTTTCATGGTTCGCTTCAACCCTGATGTACTGAAGCTGGATTTGTAGTTGTGACTTAAGGGGTAAATATGCAGATAGCTGCGAGAGCTTGGCTTCACATGGTGTGAAGCGGATTCAGTCGCTGCACCTGGAGACTGCAAGAACTGTGATTGATCTGATTGGGCCTGTGCGTTCTCCTTTCCAATGTCAGAAGAGATTGTTGGTAGTGCAGTTAATAAGTAGGTTATGCTGCTTTTCAGTGACACACATCTAGCAGAGCCATGTGCACTGCGAACCTTCTCCTCGCCTCGTTGGAAGCTGCATACCACAGTGAATAAAAGAACGTAAAGAAAGCAATCGCATGAGGGCGGTGTCATCTTCAGTAATGAGACGAAGCAAAACCGAGTTACCCAACGTGACAAAATAAATGAAGAAATGTAAATGCACTTATGAACCGTCCATCTAGTGTTGCAGTGGTGCCGTCAACGGGTGACACTTCACGCTGACCCATAAATCAAAACGCACAGCACAGGAATCTATTCCGGTCAATCTCTTGCATCATTATATATCCAGCTATTCAAAACTTACTGACAGGTTCTTTATTTGGAATACTACTTGTGCCTAAAGGTTAAACAGTTACATGAAACTTCAGAAACACCATGCAGACTGAAAAATAATCTGCTTTTTTTAGACCCTGTTGACTTGTTGTTGTAAATGTCTGGAAGCCAGTAATCCCTGCAGAAATATCAATAACAAACTACCAGGACACTGATTAGTGACCTGTTGCTCCCGCAAGTGCCTGTAAATACCAGGGGTTGTGTAGATTTCACTTTTACCACTTGTTGAGCTTGTTGTCGGGTGTCACTGTATGCCGAGCATGGGTGGTTTGATAACGCTGAGTAAAGCAGCTGTCTTAAGCAGTTCCTGTGTAATTGTAATCCCTCTGATCAGGCGCTCTGTAAACACCAGATAGTAAACCCAGCCTGGAGCACGACTCAGCATTTGACACACACACACACACACACACACACACACACACACACACACACACACGCACAGGATCTGTTTCTCTCGTCCTCTCTCACATACACTCACACGTCAGTGCAGACACCTGGCCTTCTCGGCACGCACACGTCTCTCCATACAGATACACATCATACTGTACTGAGAGCTGGCTCTACTTCTTGGTGCTTCATGGCTTTTATGTGTGAATTGTCCTTAAAATCACAGGGTATGATGCTCTGAAAAAAATGAGTGGCCACTTATAGCACTTGTGCTTTTGATTGGTCACCATCTGCAGGGCTTAACATAGTAACCCCCTTATCCATCACTAATTCACACAGATGGTACCTCTCGTCCTATTTTTAAATGCTCATGACCGAATATGATTCTTGGAAAAACGCTCACTCAGGATTAAAGCGAGAGGGCGAGAACTCTACCCCAAGTATAATTTTTTATAATCCTTCAAGTTCCGTACAGATTGAACTCTTTTTGCTGCATCGCTCAGGGATGTCAATGCTTTTTTTTCCATCACGGGTGGTGCCAGAAGCTTCTGCTGAGATACCTCCCTTTCCTTTTTTCTTCTTTACATCTCTCGCTCTCTCTTGACGTGTGGCGCTGAGTGGTGAGAGGACATGCTGGCTAAACTTGCTTTGCCTATGTAAGGCATTTTTACAAGGTACACAGCTACATGTCTTGACGGACTAACTGCATAATTCACGTCTTGGTGTAAAGCTAAATCCTCTCTCTCCATCTCCCTGTGCTGTACTCGTCAACTGTGTAATGGGTTCTGTCTGTGTAGTCATAAAACACTGGTAGATTTAACTAATGCCCACCCACCTCCTCCACACGCAACCTGTCAGAACCAGAACGGCACTAAACTGAGAATTGCAGTTCTTTGTAGCCATACTTTATTCATCACACACCATCTTCAAGGTTTCAAGTAAATACACTTAACTATTAAAGCTATACTTCGTAACTATATTAAAAGGATATTGTTTTTTGTTGAGAATGTTCTTAGACTTTATTTTCTTTTACCCAGTTGTATTTGTATTTGAGATCTTGTGTGCGTGAATTTATGACGCTCTATTTTTCTGGCTTTGTTGTTGTTGAATTTATTCGCCTGTTGTTCAACATTAATTCAACTGGAGCAAGTAATCAATTTACTCGAGTGAAGAAGTGAGATCCGTGCCATGATGCTGAATGTTGTGCAGGCTTGTCTCCACATGTATTTGGACAGCGTTTGTTGGAGTGAGTTAGTGTTAAGATGAGGAGAGTGCCACTTCAAATAAGACCAGCGCAGCCTCGATGTCTCACAGGGCCTCATGAGGTAAGACATCTTAAACACACACAGACACGTTACCCAGAGACTACTATTCACAAACCTAACACAGACATGTGTGCCTGTAAACAAACTAAATATATCCCACGGGAACTGCTTAATGTTGTGGTTTTTATTCTGCAAAATCAAAATGACAACATTATGTTTTGCATCCTAACTGCTAGGCCGGCAGGACATGCAAGAAGAAAACGGGGTTATTAGGCCATTAGAGAGATTGTAAAAGGCTAAACCTCTCTGAAGACAGAAAGCGTGCACACACTTACTGGAGGCTGTTTGAGCAAAATAGACACACGTTGGGCTCAGTGGCCCGAATCGCAAGAAAGGAGACTACCTTTGGTAATTAAAGTTTCTTTAGATGTCTAAAAACAAATAATATCATCAAATGAAATGTGGATCAAGTGTTTACATATTAAATTATTGAGCTTGTAATAGAATTATATCTCTGCATTCAACAACATTTAATATTATTTTGCTTTGAGTGTAAAGAAACTAAGTAACCAGCATGAGACAGTAAAGTCAGCATTACTAACAGCGTGCATATAGTTACAGTGCCAAATGTTATTCTAATGGATGGTCTTGTTATATTATAGTTATTTTAGAGGGTTTTAGTGAGTCTCTGCTACTCTAATATCCCACATGTAATCCATGAAAACATCATAGTTGATGTTTAGATGTGATGATTTAAAGCTCCAGGCATGGCCTTGTAACACATGGATGTGGCACTATGTATGCTGTACACACACACACACACACACACACACACACACACACACACACACACACACACACACACACACACACACACACACATGACCTCACCATAAGCAGCGCGGCGCATATTGTAGTCATTGCTGTCTCGCTGTGACGTTGGTGTTACGTGCTCCAACTCTGGTTTGATTTCTGCAGAGTGACAGAGCACACAGAGCAGGCTGTTGTTTTCACAGTGCTGGCACTGTCTTCAGAGGTTGTGTAGTATTTCGACAGGGGGACAAAATGAATGTGAAAAAAAAACCCACCACTAAGCAAAACATTAAAGGCAAAAATCTGACGTTTCAACACAGAACGGTCAGGCAGCAGAACATTGTGTGTCTGGATCTGTGTCTGAGATCAAAACCAAACACAGCAACCATAGAGAGGCTTCTGTGTGTACGTGTCAGCACAACAACAGACGACCACAGCCAGAGTCACTGTTGCACAACTACTCTGGCATGACTGATGCCACCCATCATTGTCCAGTGAAGCCGCTTTCCTCTGGTTTCCCACTTGTGTATGCGGGTGCGTGTTCTTCGGAGTGTGCTGAGCACATGATAGGTCAACAGGTGGGATGACTTGGCTGATGTAGAAGGAACTGTTCAGGCTAGGGAACAGCTGCGAGTGAATTGGATCCCCTCAGGGTCAGACCACAAGACTTGGAAAATATTTTTTTACTCATATTGTTAATAGGAGACAACAATGCCAGCGATGCGCCTACTGTACTTTGGTTTGTTACATGAGAGGGAGGGACATCTACGACATACTTAACCTGTGTTAGCTGGTTAACTTGGTCACTGCTGCAGACAGGGTCTTTCCATTAATCTGCAAAGACAAAAATCACTAATCTCGATTTCTAGTTCAGGCAAACTTACCAAAGTACAGCATGAATCTATTAATACATCTTTCTGGGTCAGATTAACTGCATTTCTGGGTTGTTTTCAAGTCCTTGCTTAAAATCAACAAATTTTCCATGTTACAGTAAATGCAGTTTAGTCAAATGTATGAAGGATTAACATTTCCACTTGCAGTATGAACAGTTAGGAGTAGTGGAAATACAATATAAATAGCTGCAGAAAGTTACTGCACATGCAAGAAGCGCTTGCGAATGGAACAAGAACAGGTTTGTCTGATCGGTGAGTCGTCCTGTCACCTTCGCCAACAGAGACTATTGTTCTGGAATAACCCTGTTTTTTCCAGCTCAACTCCTCTCTCGCTGTGGTACCCAACACAAAGCGTAACAAGAGCCTGGATGTTTTCCCAACTTCTTACAAGAAAAACAACTGAGGGGTGTGTGCGTGTTTGGATGTTGTCCCTTTTAAAATGCATCATCAGGAAACTGAGCCATCAAACACTAATCCCATATTTTCGATGATTCAGATAGCGTCGGCGTTAGCTGTTCCCAAATCTCCTCTCTCTGAATGCCTGGATTTGAATCCTTTATGTAATCCTGCATCAAGGCCAAGCTAGTTGGGACTCTTGGGTCAATCGGAGTTGACAGTGTGTTCTTCACTTGGAAATATAGCAGAAGGGTGAGCCATAATACCAGTGTAATCCTTTTGTCTGATAGTGTATTTTATGTTATTTACTCATGCAGTAATGTGAGGAGCTATTGTTCAATCCTCTCGCTCTTGTTTTCCATTTTATCCTTTGTGTTCTTCTCTTCTGGCAATTTCCCCCCTAATTTAGTTTCACCTTCACAGTCTATCAGAGAGACACAAACAGGAACACGTCAACTTTCACAGATGAAGTCATTATGAAAACATAGGCACACTATCACAAAGCTCACCTTGAAAACTCTCCCAACCCCAGATTGCTTTCCATTTGCAGTGAGCGGATTTCCTCATAAATAAACTCTCTTAAAAATAACTGTAATACTGAGCCGATAGAAGATATTGAACATTGTTTTCATTCTACAATTCCACAAAAACACATTTTCTGCCATCCCAACTCTCATATTTACTGTACATAATGGCTGGGTGAACACTTAAAGCCTGCGGGACACAATTTAGCCTCATCGCTATTTCAACGTTTTAATTCTCCAGTGTTTTACCGCTTGTCACGCTTCCTAAAGTCAGCGTCTCCTAAAGGCTGGAGCGATATCAAGAGTTTTACTGGTGGCTAGTAGCGGTTCATCAGGGATTGTATTGTTTTTTGGAATTCATCTTCATCTGGCGGCAAAGCAAAAATTACAATCTTTTTTGGAGTATGTTTCTTTCACTAGCATACAAAAACTAAATGATTTACTTAAACACTCACAACTAATCTACTAAATACATTAAGTTGAAAGTTTCCACAAGGCTTAGACACAACAGCAATACTGCTATTTGTAGAAACTTGCAAAATATTTACAACATATTTAATAATTAATAAAGTTATACAGTTGTGACCACAATTAAGATGACTTAAAAGTCTCAATGGTCCATTTCTAAATGAAACCAACACACAAAATAATGTTTCATTCTAACAAATAACAATCAATCCTAATGCCAAAGCAAGTTTTACAAATCCAAAGTAAAAGAGTCTGATGGTTTTAAAACTTCACAAATGTGATATAACATGGCAGCTATTGTTCATTTTAACTTCATACCCAACTAATACATTACAGATCTGAAGACTCTGCGCTGTGAACGTTCAGTGAACCTCTGCAGCGCTGAGACACAAACTAAAGACGTTTTAAGGTCGCCCTCCTTTTCTCCGCTCCACCTCTTACTCCTGTTCTTTAAAACTGTATACAGGCCTTCAGATCTCCTCTTTCCTTCCCCGCCCCCTCTCCCTCTGCTACCTTTCCTCCTCAACCAACAGGAAACGCTGGAGCATTGATAAGTGTGTGTGTTTCCGCTGCCCATCTGCGATCTGATCTGGCTGGCCGAGGGCAGAGGAAGACGTCTGCTCTGCCAGGGACTGTGTTCTCAGCAGGGACGCTCGGACCACGGAGGTTTATTTGGGAGAGTAATTAATAAAGAGGCTTGACGCAATTTGTGAAGGTTTAATGCTGATATGATTATATGGCGCTCGCAATCATTACTTCATTGCTCTTTACGTCCGTGAAGATACGTAGTTCAAGCTTCCTGTTTCCAACAGAGCTGAGGTGTTATTGAGCCCTGAGCCATGACCTGTCGACTCCACATTAACGCACAGCAATAGGAGGACATGCAAAGGGCCTGTGCACTTAGTCAGCCGTGCATCGAGACACCAGTAAGTGCACTGAGGGTTGTGACAGAACAAAAGGTCGGGGACGGTCACGACTGCTCCTTCGAAATATACTTTTCCTATTATATAATGCTGTTTATTATCAGTGGGTTAAAATTGTTTATTTGACAGTATCTGATGCTCGTCACTACTCGTAAATAGTCAACAGATTGCTTTCTGATTAGGATCTCAGTGTTCTGATTGCAGATTTCTATCTGACATGTTGCAGACAGATACACTGGGCTTCCTCATCCAGCAGCTGACTCTCCGTCTCTCTTGCTCTGAGCTGCAGGTTTCACTCTGAGATTGCCTTCCTGTTATGCAACTCGCTAGACGTAAGCGGTCCGTTGGCAGAGAATATTTTCAGTTTTATTTTCTGTGTTGAGAGTTTATGGCTACTAGATCAATGGAGGACACATTTGTAACTTTTGCTAACTTTAGAAGTATACTGATTATTATATCCACTGTCGCTGCGTCAGTCTTTTGGTAAAGAATAATACCTGTTGTTATAATAAAGATGTAATAGTTAAGAGTATTTATTGTAAGGTATGAGGTACTATACTATAAGCATACTGGGTCTATTGTGTATTTTTGTCCACAGTCTGTAACATAACACACTATGAAAGACACCACAGAACTGAGCACTGGTGCGCTCAGCTCTCTAGTTCTGGAGAATCCTGTGGGGGAGGTAGTCGACACCGTGCTAATTGTCTTATGCATTAAAGAAGACAGATGTTTCCTATTAAAATACTTGACTGGAGATGAACCTCACCCCATAAAACAAGCTGTCAGCTGCTGGCAAACCATAGCGTGACCGACAGGCAGCGCGTCCTTCCGTCCTCGCAACCTATGTGACGTTTGACAGCGAGCGCGGTCGACCTGAACCCAACACATATGAATCATATGACGTTGTGGCAGGATGACATATAGCATAAGGTATTTTTCTGCTCAGGCTCTGTTGATCTTATTCAACTTGAACCTCCGCCCACATTGTTTCAGTCTAACTGAACTTATTAAAAGCATAATAATCGGCATGCGGCAGTATATGACGCCTTGCGATCCTATTTGCTCTTGTCAGCTGATAATTCCCCTGAAAGGGTTTCTAAGCATTAAGCTGCCTGCACATAAGTGTGTGTTTAATTCCTGTCTCTGTGATGATGATACAACATCCATGATACATTTGAATCCATGATAGAGACGGAGGTTGTGTGACAACCTCCTTATGTTCTATGGGGAAGCAATGTTTCTTGTTGTATGATGTATTTTTAGCAAGATGTAGAGTACAAGAGTTTTCAGTGGAGAGTGAGACAATATTTAATTCTCCTGCAGCAGCCGGCATGAACACTCTCTGCTTGGGAGTAAAAAGTGTGTGTGAGCGAGCATAATGCTTGACTGTATAATATGCCAGAAATGAGTTGTGATTTTCACTGTTTATTTTCATGAGTTTCTTTGTGTCTGCAAACTAATGTTGTACTTTATCTGCTGTCACTCTGCCATCCTCAGCAGCATATTGAAGCATTTGAATAGTAAAAAGGTTAGAAAAACAGTGGGAATATATTTGTGTGTATGGCAGAGAAACAAAAAGAGTGAGTGAGTCTGTCTACATTGATTTTTCTCAACTTGGCTTATTTTCAAGCTAACAGATGCATTCCAGGGATTTAAACCTCCATAATAAAACTATTGGGTGTGTAAAATAGTTTTCAGGGTGAAAAGGTGAAACTAGCACCGCTTTTGCTTCTGTCTCTTAAATGAAACTTAAAGAGTAGAGGAGGTGCGTTTTCTCATGTTGCAGAATGTGAGTGAAAAAAGTGCAGTACCTTATATTTGATTATAAATCACAACAGCAGGGTATAACGTTTTTACAAAGACACGCTGACTGTCCTAAAGGAATACTTCCTGATGGAGTTGGGATCACTCGGGTCGCATTACACATCTGATGGGTTGTAAGATTATTGATCGGTTAGCGAAGAAAAAAAATGTGTTCTGCTTCAATCAGTTCAGTTGTTTCTCTAATCTTTGCTTGTCAGGTAGTTTAACATCTTCAAGTCTCTGGTTAATCAGAGGAACCCAGGTGTTCAACGTAGATACAGCTGCATTTTAACAGCTCACAAGACAAACAGGTTGGAAGAGGATGAGAGGACTTAGCCTTCGGAGGATATTAACTGTCAATTGATTTTAGATGTGCTATAGAGATCATAAAGCCATTTTGAGTGCTTAACGGACGATGCGTGCCCATCATCTATTTTTAACCCACTCTCATAATTTCAGAACTGAAAGTTGCCCTCTAGACTCACTTTCTGAAAGCACAGATTAAACTGGAAACCAATTCTGTGATGCGTTTCCCTTTGATTAAGAATTGTTTCACCCTGATTGTACTTCAAACACCAGAGTGATCTGACACATTTATCCCCTACATGCTCATGAACACATGGCACACAGTAGATCTCTGACTCATCAAGTGGGAGTCGCATGAGTGTGTGCATGGACTATTAACCCTGAGGCTGTCGAAGCGGTGAGTATGAGGTAAAATGGGTCTTTTTTGCAAGGCGACTCTTTGATGCTGGAACAATGTTTTTTTTTTATTATCATTGGGCCTTCGCCAATAGTTTCACCACATTCATCTCTGCAGACATGTTGTATTAGCATGCCATTGTATCACACTTGCTCTCCCTCTCTTTGGCAAGAGCATCACACACACCACATACCAAAACCAACCACATTTCTGGCCATGGGGCTCATACTGTACTGAGAGGTGGCTCTATTCATCGTACAGCCTGCAGGTGCCTCAGAGGTCATCTCCTTGCGTCTGAATATAACTCACATTCTAAAAATTGCATCCAATTATCACTATAATCACTTCACCTCAACTCTCGCTTCACCCCATCGTCTCCTTGTTTGTTTTGGAATTGATTTTTAAATGTTCCCTTTTAAAGCATGTCTGGGTTGACCCCATATGAGCCAGCTCATAGATTTAAGCTCTGACAGTTTTTAATTAATTGGACCTCCTCTTGTGTGTGTGGTTCTCACTGACATGATGCACATTGGGTGGGAGATGAGAGAAAAATGAGCCTAGTTCACACAGGTTTTTTTTCTGGATGAATAATTAAAATTAGATGACAAACTTTCCTCTGAGGAAGATTCATCGCTTTTTATTTAACATACTGCTTAAATGGATTGCAAATGTGATGCAATGCGGTCATGGCTACAAAGCTAGAGAGCCATGACCGCATTGTATTGCATTTGAGTAACAACCAGCCTTTGTGGAAATTGTTTTACTGCTCTTTTATGCATCGCACTTTCTTTATAATGGAATTAGATTTCAAGTAAGGAATGGCCAAATATTAGTTTACAAAATACATTATTTTACATTTTTCTGCCTTAATGGCTAAGATGCAAATAATGGATACAGCGAGACCAAACGTTTTCAGTTTCACATTTGTTCATATTTTTATCACTCTGGTTCTACAAACTGCAATTCAACAAAGAACAAGAGAGAGAGAGAGAGAGAGAGAGAGAGAGAGAGAGAGAGAGAGAGAGAGAGAGAGAGAGAGAGAGAGAGAGAGACAGACAGACAGACAGACAGACAGACAGACAAACATTCAGCTCAGAGGGATGAAAGCACTTGAATAAAAACACAACCTAATTCTGAGTTTCAAAGAAAACCTCAAGTTCAAATCAACTCACTTCCTCTGCTGCCTACAAGGTGACTTACAACCAAAATAAAGCTATTCTTTCTTGAGATGAAGCCACACTGTACCGAAGGCATCCCAGAAGACAATGTGCTAGATTCTGCTGATTGTAAACCCACATTGAGGCCAGGCTATTTTCGAAACGCAAACCTTATGCTTCACATCCGTTTCTGTGCTTGATTCCGATTCTAATTTAGTGAGTGTGTTATTCGTCAAGTCATGATGAATGTGTGCCACCGTCCTGATGGATATAAGCCACGACTTGAGTAAATGGTGCAAATTAGTTCCCTGGGCCCGACGGTGCTTCAGTTGATTACCTCAGTCCTTGAACCCCATCTGAACACGACGCAGGTTATGAGCCTGGGCGTCACTGACGACGTTCGGTCACATGAAGCCTGTTCTTCAGTCCCCACACTTAAACATAAGCACAGCATAGTCTTTGCACATCCCTTCCGTCAAACGCCATACGGTAAGTGCCTACACAGAGGGACCTGCTACCATACTATTGCCATACAACCTGAACTAAACAGATGAGCAAGTAACCAAAGCAAGCGCCATCTCCCCCTCTTCCATTCTATTTGTATGAAGTACTCTTCACCTTGAGATGTATTTCCATCACAGGGGCAATGACATCTATTGCAGGCTGGTGACGGACCAATGTGGCAACACCAGTGCTTGTAGATCACCAACTATTATGAACCAGGGTGACAGCTCACTCTGACTGGCTGGTCTGAGAGTGAGATCCCAGGTCCTGCTGTGCCATTCATCATGCATCCTTCAATCTCAATATGCACTCTTCATCAAGGCTGGGGCAGGGATGAAGGAGACGGGCTGTAAAAGATGGCGAACACTCCTGCTCTGTTTGTCCTCTTAGCCTCACTGTCACTCATTTTTATTACCTCGTACGAGCCGGCGGTTAGCTGGCTCATTAATAAATGCCGGCTAGAATTGGATATTGGCTGAAGTTCTAGAGAGTCTATCCTCTCCATCTCTCACACTCACATTTTCTACCTCAGCTCTGAGCTCAGCGAGGGATAGTTAAACACGAGTTGACAGGATTGAAAGGATAAAAGAGAGAAAACAACTGAGTGCATTAATGTTTGTCCCATTAAGCAGTATGAAGTTTGACCTTTTGCCAACCAACCTGTGGATTTGTCTTAGTGTTGTGCAGATGAAACGTAGCCTTCAGTATGTGTGTCTGTTTGGGCAGGAAAGAAGCGGATCAGGCAACCGCGACATAGTCAGAAAAACACTCTAAAGAGATAATTGGTGTATTTTACTTCAACAATGTTTTATAGATGGATATTTTATTCATCCCCAGGGGGGAACGTGCATGTCACAGCAGCAGTACAGGTATCAGCCACACGGTAGAAACGGTGTGCAGTTTAAAGGTATAATAAAAAGCTCAGTTTAGCTCAGTTTCTACTGGATCAAGTACAGTAGCAGCACCTCTGTGCTTCAGGGGCAGATAATGGGATCATAATCCTGGAAGGAAACTTAGACCGCCTCTCTAGTCATCCCAAAGCACCATTAAAGTTTCATGCTGTGGTTTTCTTGGCGAGGGGCTGTATTCAGGACCTTCTGTCAGAGCAGCAAGTCATCCACGAGCCTGAAGGAGGCACTGAAGGACAAAAGGTATGTGCTGATGGACCGCGCTGGGCGTGGAGCCTTGGTTGTCTGCTGTCTGTTCAGGTTTTTTGTGGGTAAACACACTGAGGAGGCTTGTGTCAGGCAATGACTCACTGGTTAGTCGACTGTAGCTTGATGATGATCATGCATTTTAAAGTCTGTCTTCAGGAGCTGGAGTTCAAGTTAATAAGCTCTGCTAAAGTTTTTTTTTCTTCTTTTTTTACTGCTGATCAATCTTATCTGCAGATCTCGCTCTATAATGAATGCAGTTTTTACTATGGTGAATAAGTCTAGATACAACTGCTATATAAAGTATGTATTTGGAGGTCTGAACAGCCATTCGTGTTTCTTATTCGTGTCAGTTTCAGGATGAAACACTCATAAAGATCAATAACAGTTCAGTTTGTCCATACAAGGAGTTAACTTACTTTCAATCATTTTTCGTGAGGCTTACTTGACATCTTTGTCAGCAACCATCTTTCTCAAGTTGATATATCTGTGACTCTGCAAAACCAGAATACAATTACTCTTGGGGAGGCTATTTATTTATATTGTCAGTTCAAGGCTCCAGTTCTTGATTTGTATGTCAAATATAGATAAGTCCACTGTCCGGTTAAGGCAGGGCTGTTGGGTTACACATATGCTTACAATGAGGTGCTTTATAAAAACATTATTTCTGACACCATTTTATTCTGCTGTTACTTGCGTAGCTTTACTTCAATTAAAATCTACTTGGCATACTACTAAACTCAAATGTAGAACTGTCCAAACCTAAATGAAATACACTCCATGTTCATGTGTGTCAAGGGGTTTTATGAATGAAAGTAAACCTACAACAAATTACTAGATGTTTTAGCAGTATAGTCAAATAGTTTGAGGATTAATTCATAAAACTCCTTTTAAATAAATAAACCCAATTTTTGTGAAGAAGACACTGTGTTTGTGTGTGTTTGAGCAATGTGTGCTTCTTGATATTATTCTGTGAAGAAGAAAAACACAGTGCATGGAAGTCAGTGAGTGGGAGTCTGTCTATATAATGTTTTAGTTTATATTTAGTAGTTTTGTGTATTATTTCTCGGGGAAGACGCTGCAATGGTCCTGTAGTCCATTCGTGTTTCAGTCCGCTGAATAAGCTGACTGGGGCTTACATCCGTTAAAAGAGTGTGATATCATCATGAGAAGAGTGGATATCAGGTCATCGAGAACAAAACGGTGTGAACATGGGACATCAGTGATAACATTATTCATGATCCCATTTTTCTGGTGGGTTGAATTTAACATAAATTAATTATGCTGGTCACACATGTCATAAATGAAAGGGGATAAAGTATTTTGGAGTTTCTGATAAATAGCCTTCTCTATAGTCATTTCCATGAAGTAGTAAATGTGTCAGAGAGAGGCACGGCACTCAAATCCATGAGGAAAAGAAGATACAATTTATTTGGTTTCATTCTCTTGTAGCTAATCCATCAACGGGGAGAAAATAGGTCAATGATCGAAGCCAAGCAGGGACTTTGCCCAGAAGAGGACAGATGCAAAAGAGCCAATTCATACAGACAGAAACACGGGGCTTTTCACAGGATCCCAGAATTCCTGCAGACACACATGCAGAGTGATGTCACAGCAGCGCTCCTTAACGCCACTTTAAACGCCACATGAGTTCACTGGCTGCTCTTGGAGGCCTGTGCATGCGTTTCCATCTGCCACCTACTCATACAGTAAACGGGGAGGATCCATGGCGAACAGGGGAGCCTTGCTCACCCACCACTTGACCTCAGTCTTGCTGCACACAGCAGCAGACTGCATGCTTGCCCTGAAAATCCAACAACCTTTCACTCCTCTACCGGCCCGACAGACAGTCGCCTCATCAAAGCACAGCAGCTCATGGATCTGTGTCTGCCATAACACTGACTTTGAACATAAATGTTCCCCTTTCCCTTGTGTTATTTGATCACTTTTCTTTTTTAGTGACACAGGATATATTTAACGCAGCCCCCACTGTTGTTGGTTGTGTTTAATTTGATTTGTTTTGTGAACTTGGTGTTCTTGATCTAAGCCTATTCATTTGTTATTCTCTCCTGTCACTCTATTATCTCTCTCTTCCTTCTCTTCCTGTCACTCTGTGCTATATTACTGTTATTTAAGGCTATTAGCTGTAGCTAATATTTGACGTATTATTATTTGCCTGTGTTTCTGCCTTGTGTTTTTGCTGTTGTTTGCTTTTGTATTGTGTGTGGTGAGTTTTCTAACCCCAGTTCATTCTGTTATGGCACCACCGCAGTCCAGGATGACGCTGCCCCAGGTACCCAGGAGTACATTATGTTACGGCAGGACTCCATCCACTCTGCGGATATAAGGAGTAAAGGGTCCCCCTTTCGTGCTAAGTGTCACGAAATCTTCTGCTGCCCGCTGAAGCAAGTCATCAACAAAGACAGCACAGAGCCCGAAGGTTTGATCGCATCCCCTCCTTGTTTTGATTTGCTGATGCTCCTCATATCCCCTGCCCACTCCCATCTTGTTTTCCCCTCTCTCTCATATTCTGTGTGAACTGATAGTTCTCCGCCCCTTCAAACTAAGATCCCTTTCATTCCGGTCTCATTTTTCGAGAGCATCTGGTGAACTTCTGCCGCTTTCTCGCATGTGTGTGTTTGTGTACGAACGGAGCGCGTGGAAGTGTGAGCGCTTGTGTGTTGTTGTATGTGTGTGTGTGTGTGTGTGTGTGTTTGAGTATAGTGTAAGACTGAATGCTTATGGGCATGTTTGCTTGCAAAGAACCTGTAGGAGGCCATCTCTCCCTGGGATCCTCCAGCCTTAGTTCAGTGTTTGTACTTTATGAGTGTGTGTGTGTGTGTGTGTGTGTGTGTGTGTGTGTGTGTGTGTGTGTGTGTGTGTGTTTGTGTGTACGTCTGCTTGCACACCTCTTACGTTGGACTGACTGAGGAGCATAGCATCTGTAGCCCCTGCCCACCCCTCCCTACCCTAAACCATTAACTCGGTCATTGCCACCCAGAGGCACATGCACAGACTCAAACAAATTGCAAAAATAAAAGGGGTAACAGCAGCTGCTGCCCTAATGAGTTCAATCACGGGGCAATTTCAGTGGGCGCTTCCACCTCAACTGGCCTCATAGAACAAAAAAGGTGAAGCGATTTTATCTTCATGTCCTGAAGTGAAATGTTACATATTCATGAGTAAATAGTGATCTACTCCCACCCCTCGTTCCCTGTGCTCCCTATGCTTGCATCTTACCCTCTCAGTGCGTCCTTCCTTCCTTCCCTTGCTCCTCTCCTACTACAACCTTGTTCCCCTTTACCCGAACCTCTATTTCCACATGTTTTGTGCTTGTAGCAGCATGCAAATACAACACACCTGCATGCATACCTTACACTGTATGTTATCAACGTTTGTACAGTTAGGACACGCAGTAAAGCAAAAATTAAAAAAAAAGATCCTACTCTTATTTCAAGCATGCTTCCATACCCTGCACTGTCTGACACTCTGGCTCTTTGACTGCCTCATTTATCATCTATCCCTCGATAAGAGTGCAAAGATTGTAGAAATTGCTTTCCTTTGCAGACCTCCTGATAGGTAAGATATGAATTATCTTGCTCCTGATATGTTTTCTGCAATGTATTGGTGTGTCTTTTGTTGCCCTCTAAAAGAGGGCCACGGTGCTACAGGAGATATCAGTTAACCTGTTGATAGATGTCTGCGTGCCTGCTGAAGGACTCAAGCACAAACACTTATCCTTGTGGGAGAGAAAGAGAGAGAAAGAGGGCCATAAAGCAGTGGAATACTAGTGGAGGTCTGGCTAGAAAAGTACAGATGTATTATTCAGTTTGGCTGCAGCTCCAGTTGGACGTGACTGAATTTACAAAGGAAGGAGGGGAGACTACAGCTGTTACGTAAGCTGTTTGTAAGGACGTCATTAATGTTGATGCATGATGCAGATGGACAACCATGTGAGGAGCAGCCTACACACACACACACACACACACACACACACACACACCCACACACACACACACACACACACACACACACACACACACACACACCCCACACACACACAATGAAAAACAAGATGGTCGTATGTTTTGAGAGATCTGAGCAGTAAAGTCAGCCTTGTCACAATGTTACCATGGCAACAACAATCCAACGGCTTTGTGTTGCACTTATTAATTAATTTTAATGGATAAAATAATTTCTCTCCGTGTTGGATTTAGTTTGTAAGTCACAGTGGATTGCGACACAGACAGCCTGCTGGGTGTCTTCGGTTTGGCAGCTATTCCACTGTAAGCAGTAAAAGGCAGTGTTTCGAAGATGTTGTCGACGTGTGTTCAGTGCAGATGCTGGAGTGTGTCTGCTGCTGTGTGGTTGAGTTGCTGACAGTCACAAGTGTAAGGTTCAAACATTAAGGCGAGCTCTAACGAGGCTTTGGCAGAGTCGGTTATCTGCCGTATCATTTCCTCTGAGTCTAATTCCTCTGATGCCTATCCCAGCAGCACTGCATTGAGGTGGCTGATACAAAGAGCCAAGATATGGGTTTCAACAGTTACTGGAGATGTGCTTGTCAGAACAACACATCGGCAGCACAGAGGCTGGGCCTCTGGCACCCCAAAGAGTTGAGATGGTATCGGTTCATCTCTGTGGAGCTGCAGGGAGCATAAGAACACAGACCGAGCGCTCTGGACTTGCCTCCTCCCTCCTCAGGTCTGTGTGTGCGGCCCGCTGTCAATCAGTGTATCAGACAGTTTGTTATCTATCTTGAAATTCACTTTGGCACGCTCTTTGGCTCAGTCTGTGTCCCAAACTCACAATTCCTCTTA
>NW_027175849.1:0-20000 GCF_023055335.1 Clinocottus analis
GCCTCGGTGGAGAGTTTAAGGCCCAGCTTGCTCATTAATGTGAGCAGCTGGATGTTAAACACAGATCATAGTCACGAAGGAGGAGCCGTGAACGTCACGTGTGCAGAAACGACTGAGAACACACAAGAGACAACGTCCGTGTGTCGCTGTGGAGCGATGCTACGCTAACAGCTGCAGCGCTCCTTTGAAAAAAATAATCTTCATTTCATTTAATGCATTGCCGTGAAATTTAATAACAAAAAATTCAATATATTTTTAAACCCAACACACACACACACACACACACACACACACACACACACCAAACGTTTGCAGCTGTGTCCCCAGTTAGCTGTAACGTCCCTGCAGACACATGTTTAAGTTGAAGTTAGAGTTAACATTTCATTTCTTTACGCGTGGGCGGCAGACAAAGAGTCCATTTAATTCATCACGTGATCATAAATGCATTACCGGGACAATACAACACCAAACTAGAACGCTGCACTGGGCAGATGTGTGAGTGAATGAATACGACAGTCTATCATACGTATGATCGATAACAGCTCGGAAGTGGAGTATAATGTTGTTAACTGTTTTATTTGGTTTATAACCACCTACACACACGACTTGTTGTGTTGTCGTTACTTTAGAATGAGGTGTTTGCTTCTAAACACAGTGTTCCTACAGTAGCCCGGAATGACAAACCAGAAGTTTCAGTCGGTTGCAATCTGCAAACCCACCACTAGATGTCTCCACTGCACCTTTTAATCCAACGCCAACGCGCTTCACCTTTAGACCGGACAAGAAAAGTAAAGTGCAGAGCCGTTTATCGCAAGATGTTACGGGGGAAAATACAGAGTGTAAAAACCACACAAACACACAAACACACACACCATCACAGAGGTGCAACCTTTCCCTCGTCTCTGCTCCTTTGATTGACTCTGTTTTCCCTGAACTCGCCCTCCTCCCCGCTCGTCTTCCTCGTGTGTCTCTCGGACGAAAAAGCAGATGTGACTCGTGTCTGATCTCCAGCTCTTGACGCATGTGTTGGTTTTGGTTTATAGATATCGCTTCTGTTCCCGTAATGTCAGCTGCCGCGGCAATTATGTGTGTTTTTGAACTTCTTGTTTTCATCGACTTTCCCAAAACACTGCAGCCGCGGGGGTCAGAGACGTGTCAGCGATAATAGCTGCTATCTTTTATAGCTAATCACCCCCTGCTGCATGCACAGAGAGAGAGTCAACACATACACACACACACACACACACACACACACACACACACACACACAAACGCGGTAAACACTCAAACAACCTCGAAAAGGGAAGGACCTTGCTATGAGTCATTTGCATGAGTGGTACATGCAAAGTCCATTAGAGATAGAAGGAAGGAAGCAAGCCAAGGCTGTTAAGGTAATTGAAATTGGACCCGTCGAGCATTTGAAGGAGCACTGGGGCCCCTCGCGTCCAATGGGGCCCCAGCACAAATCCGTCTGATTGCAAAACCCCCAAGTTAAAAACCTCGGAGGAACCGCCCTCGCACGCCGGGACTTGAGGGTCAGACCCTGAACTTCTCCGTGTTCCTGTTCCCTTCAGCCATACTGTCTCTTTAAGAACGTACTGTCTCTTTAAGATTGTACTGTCATTTTAAGAACATACTGTTTCTTTAAGAACGTACTGCCGCTTAAGATCGTACTGTCTCTTTAAGATCTTACTGTCGCTTTAAGAACGTACTGTTGCTTTAAGAACGTACTGTTGCTTTAATAACGTACTGTCTGTTTAAGAACGTACTGTCACTTTAAGAACGTACTGTCGCTTTAAGAACGTACTGTCGCTTTAAGAACATACTGTCACTTTAATAACATACTGTCTCTTTAAGAACGTACTGTCGCTTAAGAACGTACTGTCGCTTTAAGAACGTACTGTCGCTTTAAGAACGTACTGTCGCTTTAAGAACATACTGTCACTTTAATAACATACTGTCTCTTTAAGAACGTACTGTCGCTTAAGAACGTACTGTCTCTTTAAGATCGTACTGTCGCTTTAAGAACATACTGTTTATGTATATTTGATATGTATGTATGTCGGTATATGTATTTGTATATATATGTACATGTGTATGTGTATAAATGTCTACGTATGTGTAATATAGGAAACTCCTTCCTCCTCAGGTGACGGAGGAAACTCCTCCCTCCTCCAGTGACGGGGAAACTCCTCCCTCCTCCAGGTGACGGTGAAACGCCTCCCTCCTCCAGGTAATATAGGAAACTCCTCCCTCCTCAGGTGACGGAGGAAACTCCTCCTCCTCCAGGTGACGGAGGAAACTCCTCCTCCTCCAGGTGACGGGGAAACTCCTCCTCCTCCAGGTGACGGGGAAACTCCTCCCTCCTCCAGTTGACGGTGAAACGCCTCCCTCCTCCAGGTAATATAGGAAACTCCTCCCTCCTCCAGGTGACGGAGGAAACTCTTCCCTCCTCCAGGTGACGGAGGAAACTCCTCCAGGTGACGGAGGAAACTCCTCCCTTGTCCAGGTGACGGAGGAAACTCCTCCCTCCTCCAGGTGACGGAGGAAACTCCTCCCTCCTCCAAGTGACGGAGGAAACTCCTCACTCTAGGTAATATAGGAAACTCCTCCCTCCTCCAGGTGACGGAGGAAACTCCTCCCTTGTCCAGGTGACGGAGGAAACTCCTCCCTCCTCCAGGTGACGGAGGAAACTCCTCCCTCCTCCAAGTGACGGAGAAACTCCTCACTCTAGGTAATATAGGAAACTCCTCCTCCTCCGGGTGACGGAGGAAACTCCTCCCTCCTCCAGGTGATGGAGGAAACTCCTCCTCCTCCAGGTAATATAGGAAACTCCTCCCTCCTCCAGGTGACGGAGGAAACTCCTCCCTCCCCCAGGTGATGGAGGAAACTCCTCCCTCCTCCAGGTGATGGAGGAAACTCCTCCTTCTCCAGGTGATGGAGGAAACTCCTCCTCCTCCAGGTGACGGGGAAACTCCTCCCTCCTCCAGGTGACGGAGGAAACTCCTCCCTCCTCCAGGTGACGGGGAAACTCCTCCCTCCTCCAGGTGACGGTGAAACGCCTCCCCTCCTCCAGGTAATATAGGAAACTCCTCCCTCCTCCAGGTGACGGAGGAAACTCCTCCCTCCTCCAGGTGACGGAGGAAACTCCTCCCTCCTCCAGGTGACGGGGAAACTCCTCCCTCCTCCAGGTGACGGGGAAACTCCTCCCTCCTCCAGGTGACGGTGAAACGCCTCCCTCCTCCAGGTAATATAGGAAACTCCTCCCTCCTCCAGTGACGGAGGAAACTCTTCCCTCCTCCAGGTGACGGAGGAAACTCCTCCAGGTGACGGAGGAAACTCCTCCCTTGTCCAGGTGACGGAGGAAACTCCTCCCTCCTCCAGGTGACGGAGGAAACTCCTCCCTCCTCCAAGTGACGGAGGAAACTCCTCACTCTAGGTAATATAGGAAACTCCTCCCTCCTCCAGGTGACGGAGGAAACTCCTCCCTTGTCCAGGTGACCGGAGGAAACTCCTCCTCCTCCAGGTGACGGAGGAAACTCCTCCCTCCTCCAAGTGACGGAGGAAACTCCTCACTCTAGGTAATATAGGAAACTCCTCCCTCCTCCAGGTGATGGAGGAAACTCCTCCTCCTCCAGGTGATGGAGGAAACTCCTCCCTCCTCCAGGTAATATAGGAAACTTCCAGGTGACGGAGAAAACTCCTCCCTCCCCCAGGTGATGGAGGAAACTCTCCCTCCTCCAGGTGACGGAGGAAACTCTCACTCCTCCAGGTAAATAGGAAACTCCTCCCTCCTCCAGGTGATGAGAGGAAACTCACTCCTTCTCCAGGTGATGGAGGAAACTCCTCCCTCCTCCAGGTGATGGATCGAGGAAACTCCTCCCTCCTCCAGGTGACGGAGGAAACTCCTCCCTCCTCCAAGTGACGGAGGAAACTCCTCACTCTAGGTAATATAGGGAAACGATCCTCCCTCCTCCAGGTGATGGAGGAAACTCTCCCTCCTCCAGGTGATGGAGGAAACTCCTCCCTCCTCCAGGTAATATAGGAAACTCCTCCCTCATCCAGGTGACGGAGGAAACTCCTCCCTCCCCCAGGTGATGGAGGAAACTCCTCCCTCCTCCAGGTGACGGAGGAAACTCCTCACTCCTCCAGGTAATATAGGAAACTCTCCCTCCTCCCGGTGATGGAGGAAAACTCCTCCCTTCTCCAGGTGATGGAGAAACTCCTCCCCCTCCTCCGAGGTGATGGAGGAAACTCCTCCCTCCTCCAGGTGACGGAGGAAACTCCTCCCTCCTCCAAGTGACGGAGGAAACTCCTCACTCTAGGTAATATAGGAAACTCCTCCCTCCTCAGGTGATGGAGGAAACTCCTCCCTCCTCCAGGTGATGGAGGGAAACTCCTCCTCCTCCAGGTAATATAGGAAACTCCTCCCTCCTCCAGGTGACGGAGGAAACTCCTCCCTCCCCCAGGTGATGGAGGAACTCCTCCCTCCTCCAGGTGACGGAGGAAACTCCTCACTCTAGGTAATATAGGAAACTCCTCCCTCCTCCAGGTGATGGAGGAAACTCCTCCCTCCTCCAGGTGATGGAGGAAACTCCCTCCCTCCTCCGAAGGTAATATAGGAAACTCCTCCCTCCTCCAGGTGACGGAGGAAACTCCTCCTCCCCCAGGTGATGGAGGAAACTCCTCCTCCTCCAGGTGACGGAGGAAACTCCTCACTCCTCCAGGTAATATAGGAAACTCCTCCCTCTCCAGGGTGATGGAGGAAACTCCTCCCTCCTCCAGGTGACGGAGGAAACTCCTCCCTCCTCCAAGTGACGGAGGAAACTCCTCACTCTAGGTAATATAGGAAACTCCTCGAAACTCCTCCCTCCTCCAGGTGATGGAGGAAACTCCTCCCTCCTCCAGGTGATGGAGGAAACTCCTCCCTCCTCCAGGTAATATAGGAAACTCCTCCCTCCTCCAGGTGACGGAGGAAACTCCTCCCTCCCCAGGTGATGGAGGAAACTCCTCCCTCCTCCAGGTGACGGAGGAAACTCCTCACTCCTCCAGGTAATATAGGAAACTCCTCCCTCCTCCAGGTGATGGAGGAAACTCCTCCCTTCTCCAGGTGATGGAGGAAACTCCCTCCCTCCTCCAGGTGATGGAGGAAACTCCTCCCTCCTCCAGGTGATGGAGGAAACTCCTCCTCCTCCAGGTGACGGAGGAAACTCCTCCCTCCTCCAAGTGACGGAGGAAACTCCTCACTCTAGGTAATATAGGAAACTCCTCCCTCCTCCAGGTGATGGAGGAAACTCCTCCCTCCTCCAGGTGATGGAGGGAAACTCCTCCCTCCTCCAGGTAATATAGGAAACTCCTCCCTCCTCCAGGTGACGGAGGAAACTCCTCCCTCCCCCAGGTGATGGAGGAAACTCCTCCCTCCTCCAGGTGACGGAGGAAACTCCTCACTCTAGGTAATATAGGAAACTCCTCCCTCCTCCAGGTGATGAGGAAACTCCTCCCTCCTCCCGGCTCCATGCTCCTGCATCAGGACTCCGTGAGGCCGCTGGACCTTCGTGTTGGAGGAAGCTCCCGCAGCCGAGGAACACGCAGATTACACAGGGATTAGCTGCTAATCTCACACGTCGGCATGAGGCTCAGCCGCAAAGACACAACGTCACACACACACACACACACACACACACCACACACACGCTGGTGCTCAGACAGTTCATCCCCGGCAGTAAAAACTGAGTCTGAACTTCAGCGTCTTGTTTTCTCTCAGAGACGAATAAAAGCTGCGATTATTCTTTTAAAAATGTTTCTCTCGAGCGCTTCTTTCGTCTTTATCTCCTATTGGCAGATTGTTGACCTTCCTCATCCCTCCTTTTTTCCCTTTCTATGTCTTCTCCTTTCTTCAGAGGAAGAGATACAGGAAAAGATTGCGGTCTCGGAAGGAGCCACCGAGGATGATGATTTTGGGGGAGGAGGTCCTGGTCCTCCGCTTTCATCCGGCTTTTAAGTGATGCTTTGATTGCAGCGCAGTTGATCTTTATTATGAAATTCATAATAGAAAATCGACCCTGTCCACTAAGCCCGGGGAACTCATCTGTGGGAGTCGGCACTGGATGGAAGTGTGTGTGTGTGTGTGTGTGTGTGTGTGTGTGTGTGTGTTTACGTCTGAGGGGTTATTGCAGAGATAACAAGGGCAAGGACACGAAAATCAAGAAATGAAGCTCCACAAAATGTGACTTGAACTTCTTCCCGTGCACTTTCCTGGCGGGTTAACGGAGCGCACGAGCAACAGCGTCAGCGCACGAGTAGAGTTTATTTATTATGCTAAAAATCTGAATGTGCGTAGCCCCCGTCTGGTCCCTCGGGTGCGCGAGCGCGTAGCGGTGAACAATGCGTCTGTTTAGCCGCCGTCTGTTTAGCCGCGGCGCGTCGCATCCAGCAGGGCCCCCGATGATAAGGGGCCCTGCATTTACCCACAAGCCCCGGGGGGACAATGGCGGAGAGGGGAGGAAGGGGGGGTTCTCGGCAGCGCCGCCCGGCTCTCCTTTTGTCTGCATGCGTCCGGACGCGTGACAGATGGCGGACACACACACACACACACACACACACACACCCTGCCCGTGGTACCAGTTACCGCTTCCCAAGATGGCCGCCGGTCCGACACTCGGTCCGGCGTGAACGTCAGGAGGAGCGATCGGGGACGCCGAGGGAAACAAAACAAGGAATTCGAACGCGTCCCCGGCAAAGTTAGGAGAATCTATTTGCAGCCGACGTTATTTTTGGGTCCCGTTGAACTCGTCCTTTGTCGTTTGAGGAGGAAGAAGACGAGTCGCTTTCACGTCTACGTCCAAATCTGTCCCCAGAGGGCCTGTGTCATCTTTGTTCCTCAAGTATCTCCTCCTCTCCTTTCCTTTCCTCTCCTCCTGTCTGAGCCTCCAGACAGCGCGCTGGGTATGTAATGTATAAATATATATAAATGATATAATATATATGTGAGCAGCTATACGGATGAGGATATGTACCGTGAATCATCGAGGGCAAGCCTGAGAAGACTTCATTGTCTTTAGCTGATGACTCACTGTGAAACACGGCCAAAGAAAGGGCCTCTCACCTGGGACAAAACACCTGCGACACACGCGTGTCATCAGCGTGTCATCAGCGTGTCATCAGCGTGTCATTAGCGTGTTGTCGCGCTTCATGGAACCGAAGTGTCGCAGCTTTTTTGAAAAGAAATCTCTCTCAAGAAACAACCGAACGCCCCCAAAAACCACTCTGAGTCTCTCTCTCTCTCTCTCTCTCTCTCTCTCTCTCTCTCTCTCTCTCTCTCTCTCTGATAACTTTGAAGCCCGGTCTGTTCTGGATCTGCTCGCGCTCTTTTTTCTTCATCCGCCGCTCCGAAAAGAAGAAGAGGAGGAGGATCTGAAGATGTCCAACCTCTCGTGGAGTCTGTTTCCACCAGCTCGTTATGAAATATCACACCAACGCGTGCAAAACCACGATCAGACGACGTCACAGCGACGACGAGTCTGCTGCGAATGTTTAAACTAACTTTCCTTCTGGGGGAAAGCGGCCGGGTCCAAAGAGACGAGGAGACCTGCTCAAGAACCAGATGTTCTCCTGCCGGTCCCACTGCAGCTCACGCCATCTTGACTGGAAACATATCTGCTAAATGTTGAATATGTTCATGTTTAACGCGTAAGGAATGAGACGACGCTCTTCTTCTCCTGTTAAGATGATCAGTTGTTATACGCTGTCTGTGTGTGTGTGTGTGTGTGTGTGTGTGTGAAGCGGGTTGTGCTTGGCTTCAGATAGAGGTTGGGTCGGGCACCGGAGGCCTGGGGGTCAAAGGTCAGCGGCGTCTTCGGGGCTCCGCCACGGCGTCTGTTGCCTTCTGAGGTCAAGGTTTGGTGAAAGGTCAAAGGTCGCCAACAACTCTGCGAGAGTCTTTCCGAGGCTGAGGTGCCGCCTCTGTTACGTCTGCTGCGTCACACACACACACACACACACACACACACACACACACACACACACACACACACACACACACAGCCTTTGTGGGTCTTATCTGCTGAACAGCCGGACGTCTCCTGATGTAACGCTCATGTTTAAACTGCTGCTCATTCTGTCTGATCTCCATATCGAATTGACAACCCCCTCACACACATACACACAGACACACACACACACACACACACACACACACACAGACCTCGACACACACACACGTTCCACCCTCACATGCACTCCCTTCATAACCTTCCTCGACGTCCTCCATCTTTGTTTTGTTGTCGTCACAGTTCTACTCTGCTGCTTCATGGCTGCAGACAGACACACCAACGAAGAAGAAGAAGAAGAAGACAGAAGAAAGGACGCTTACTAAATTATCTTCTCAGCACCTGCCCCCCCCCCCCCCCCTCCCTCCCTCAGCCACCAGCTGAGCCGGCTGTGTGGGGGTTGTGAGTCTGTTTTGTGGGTGAGGGGATGAATGAGGTCGTCTGAATTTGCGACACGTGCCGCGCTGCTGCTGCTGATTCACACTATTATCACCCCCCCTTCAAAAACACAAGCTGGCACACACACACACACACACACACACACACACACACACACACACACACAGTAAAACCTCACGGCGTTCCCCTTCTATCAGACTTAATCCATCTATTAGAGCACGTCTATACGCTGGAGACAAACACTCCTCAAAACGTTACACACACATATGCACACGCTAACACACGCACACACACACACACACACACATACACACACACACACACACACACACACACACACACACACACACACACACACACATGCTCGATCCTGATTGGCTCAGCGCACAGAAGCAAGCAGGGGGAATTAAGGTCACATGGTGTGTGTGTGTGTGTGTGTGTGTGTGTGTGTGTGTGTGTGTGTGTGTGCTGTAATCCTTTACTACACTCAAGGACAGGTCGGCCTCCAGCGGCACACACACACACACACACACACACACACACACACACACACACACACACACACACACACACACACACACGGCCTGTGGTACATGAGGACGATGCATGTGCAGAGAGAGAGAGAGAGAGAGAGAGAGAGAGAGAGAGAGAGAGAGAGAGTACAGTGTGGTGTGTGAGGTGACAGACCGGTCGGCCTCACACACCCGCAGCTCCACGGCCTGTTGCCATGGAAACAAGAAGATAGGGTGTATTTTGTTCTTTCTTTTTTTTGGAGGTGAAGTTTACATCGGCTGGCTGAGGAAGAGGAGGAAGAGGAGGAGGAGGAGGAGCGAGGGGGGGCTCGTTTGTGTGACTCGCGCATTTGTGCATGTGTGCATATAAATACATCCTGTGTGTGTGGTGTGTGTGTGTGTGTCTTCTCTGATGTGTAGTGCTTCTTTCCTGCTGCCGGTTCACCTGAGGGATGAGGATTAGGTGATTAGTGTGAGATTATCGGGAGGTAAATCCCTTGGTCGCGTGAACGTCTCGACAGCGACACACACACACCACAACACACACACACACACACACACACACAACACACACACACACACACACACACACACACACAGTTACAGTTAAACATGCTCACAGTTAAGTTCATGGTGTTTCCCTGACGTCAAATGTGTTTAATGTTAAGATGCCGTAACATATCTCCTCCTGCTCCTCCTCCTCCTCTTCCTTCTCCTCCTCCTCCTCCTCTTCCTTCTCCTTCTCCTCCGCCTCCTCATCCTGCTCCTCTTCCTTCTCCTGCTCCTCCTCCTATCTCCTCCTGCCTGCTCCTCTCCTTCTCCTCCTCTCCTCCTCCTCCTGCTCCTCTTCCTCCTCCACCTACTCCTCCTCTGCTCTCCTCCTCTCCTCCTCCACCTCCTCATCCTCTTCCACCTGCTCCTCCTCATCCTCCTCCTCCTCCTCCTCCTCCTCTTCCTCCACCTCATCCTCCTCCACCTCCTCCTCCTCCTCCTGCTCCTCCTGCTCTCCTCATGATAAAACAGGCTACATGTGTAACTCGTGTTGCGTAACAATAAATGATCCTTGAGTTCTGCTCTCGTCTCTCAGCTTCATCAGCACTTCTTCTTCTTTCTCACTCCAGCGAAGTGGGAGTGTGTGTGTGTGTGTGTGTGTGTGTGTGTGTGTGTGTGTGTGTGTGTGTGATGCAGACGTTTATTAGCTGAATTCCTGCACATCACGCGTGTGTGTCGTTTCCCCTGAATCAGCAGACTCCTGGTAAACAGAAGCACCACTAGTTTTAATTACAATGTTAATTGATAGGAAACAAAAGGAGCTTAATGAGGCGCAATGAGGCGCAGCGGCACTGTGGACTTAATGACTCACACACACACACACACACACACACACACACACACACACACACACACACACACGGGGAAATAGAGGGCACTCTGAGTGAGACAGAAAACGCATCGGGGGAAACCCGGAGCAGCGAGGCAGAAATCCTTCGTCTTCGTTGTCGTCGCTGTCATTTATTCACTCGGCCTGAGAGAGAGAGAGAGAGAGAGAGAGAGAGAGAGAGAGAGAGAGATGTTGCACAATCCAATCAATATTTTTTTCTCGTCACAGCCGGCATCAATCTGAGAAATAAACAAGCGAGATTAAAAAGAGAGAAGAAGAGAAATCACAGACGTCTTTTTCTTTCTGAATGTTAGTGAAGGAGACAAGGAGACAAGGAGACAAGATGTTTAACTTTTGTTTAGGACCCTCCTCTTCTCCTTCTTCCTCTTCTTCTTCTTCTTCTTCTTCTTCTTCTTCTTCTTCTTCTTCTTCTTCTTCTTCTTCTTCTTCTTCTTCTTCTTCTTCTCTTCCTCCTCCTCCTCCTCCTCGTCCTCCTGGTGTTGTTATAGCTGTGATATTTTCCTCTCCCAGAAGTAATTTGACTTGTGATATAGCGCCTCTCTCTGTCTCTCTCTCTCTCTGTCTCTCTCTCTCTCTCTCTCTCTCTCTCTCTCTCTCTCTCTCTCTCTCTCTCTCTCTCCCCCCCCCCCCTCCCTCCCTCACAGCATTGATTTCCTGTCTGTGCGTCTGCATTAACTCTCTCCGTGTCCTTGGTCCACGACCTTGGCGGCCAACACCCCATCGTCATGGAGATGACCCCACATCCATCACCATGGAGACAACTTTTGAACGGCAGCCTGCCACACCCATCTGAGAGTCTCTCTCACACACACACACACACACACACACACACACACACACACACACACACACACACACAGTATCTGGTTCCTTTGCTTCTGCGTCTCGCTGTAAAAAGTCAAACAGAAGTTTCTCACAAAGTGAAATCACAAATAGATCTCTCAGAAGTGGCGGCGCGCTTGATACGCTGGTGATTAAAGGCGGCGAGATAAGGCGGACGAAAGAGACGGCGACGGGAGAAACTGTAGAGCGAGATACTAAAAAGAAAGAAAGAGGGATGGAGCGACGGCGCTTCGGGCCGTCTCTGCTCTCAGATGTTAACGTGGACGTTAGAATCAAGCGGCGGCGTTATCGCCTCCATCGGCGGCGCCGCGTCCTTGCCGAGCGGTGGGCAACGACCTCATGGTGGGCCTCGGACGCGCTCAGCAAACTTTACCGCTTCGTCGCCGGTGAAGGGGAATCGGAAGAAGCCGAAGCGACGTGGAGGAGCGACTCGGGGTCGAGTGTTTCAAACCGCTGATGTCAGGCGACCCCTTGACCCCCAGGAGTCCACAACATTTGTCTATTTGTGTTTCTTTCACAACAAATTTGACGTGCGTGTGTACCGGCGGACCTCCTCGCGCTCTCTAAAACTAGCATCCACTTCGTTACCTTCGTCTTTTCACGGCTAACCATGGAGGCGCGTCAACAGTCACAAACCTCCTCCACAAATGAACTTCCATCTCGTATTCATCTCTTTTTATAAGTGCCTTTTGTGCAAGTACTGTGAAGGAAGAAGTCAAATTTTACACACAAAAAAATCCTGTAAACGATTGGATTCGGCTGCAAAATATTTTTCTCAAAAGCAGGTTTGGTTTCTGAAGCGTGGACTCATGAATGAGCCTTCGTTGCTTTCATCTGTGAAGCGTTTGTGACGGATGAAAAATAAATAAAAACTCCAGAAGTTGCACGATGGAGCGCCCTCGCAGAGCCTTTGCCCGTGACACACACGCCACGACCACGTCACTTTTTGGCGCGACCGTTAGCTAAACCAAAGACGTACGGAGCCAGATTGTTTCTTTTTGTCTCGGTCCGGACCCGTTATTGTTCTGAAGCGCTGCGATCATCTCCACTATGCCGCTTTCCAAAGCGACGCACTGATTTACCGTAAAAGTCGGGGTTAAAAGCCGCAACGACCTTCAGTGGTTATCCTCGTTATAGCCAGCTAGCGCTGCTGCTAGCTCAACGCTAGCTCTCCGGCAACCACTGAAGGTAGCGGGACCAGCCTCGGCTCGACGCCAGACTCGGGCAGCGGGGACGTGGGGTTTACTACCCTCAGTGGTTCTACCCGCTAACTCCTCGCTGTAACCAGCTAGCGCTACTGCTTGTTCTCCGCTAGCTCCCTGGCAAACACCAAAAGGTAGCCGGACCAGCCCCTGGCAGGGAGCTAGCAGCAGGGCTAGCTGGCTACAGGGGGGAGCTAGCAAAAACAACAACCAAAGGTAGCCAGACCAGCTCCTGGTGGGGACGCAGGCACTAGCAGCAGCTAGCGGGGAGGTATTCGCAGCGCTAGCTGGCTACAGCGGGGAGCTAGCGCCGACAACAACCAAAGGTAGCCGGACCAGCCCCTGGCGTGAAGCAGACACTAGCAGCAACTAGCGGGGAGCTATTCACAACAGCCCCTTGCGGGTACGCGGGCACTAGCAGCAGCTCACTGGGAGCTAACAGCAGCGCTAGCTGGCTACAGCGGGGAGCTAGTGGGGAGACAACAACCTAAGGTAGCCAGACCAGCCCCTGGCGGGGATGCGGGCACTAGCAGCAGCTAGCAGGGAACTATTCGCAGTGCTAGCTTGCTACAGTGGGGAGCTATCCGCAGGGCTAGCTGGCTACAGCGGGGAGCTAGCGCCGACAACAACCGAAGGTAGCCGGACCAGCCACTGGCGGGGACGCAGGCACTAGCAGCAACTAGCGGGGAGGTATTCGCAGCGCTAGCTGGCTACAGCGGGGAGCTAGCGGTGATACAACCACCGAAGGTAGCAGCGGCTTGTGACCCGACTTTTACGATAATCGAACCAGGTGTTGCTTCACCTGGTGCGTCCACACGCTGGGCTCTGTGAGCGCGTCGGTTGTTGTCTTCCAGACGCTTTGTCTCGCTTTTGTGTTTAACATCTCCGCCAAATAGACTCCTTCCTCCTCCGGCTCTCAGTCTGGAGGCACGCGAGCGCCGCTCATTACTTTCAATTCAACGCCGAACCCCAGAGAGAAGAAGAGCTGGCAGTCAGGGAGAGGAGGACCGGGAGAGAGAGAGAGAAAAGGATGAAAGGAAGGAGGAAAGAGGGAGAAACCAAAAATAGCACACCATTACACCGCCCCGATCCCTCCCTCCCTCCCTTCGATTCACACCCACACCCTCAACCCCACCCTCTGACTGAAAGAGAGGGGGGGAATATGCGGACCCGCCGTTGGAGTTGCCACTCGAGCGTTCACTCGCATGCAAATTTTTCCGCTGTGGCCGTGTCAACGGTTGCCGTGTTAACAGGGCGCTGCTCGCCGCCACGTCGTTTGTTTAAGTCGTCCAAACAAAAGCCAGCGGGGAGAGAGAGAGAGAGAGGAGAGAGAGCGAGAGAGAGAGAGAGAGAGAGAGAGATGATTGGTGAAATATGCTGGTGTGGCCCACTGCAGTGGAATAATGATTGCGGCATTACTGCTGCGTGTGCCAGCGGCCGTGTGGCCATTTCATGCCAGCGCCGAGTGAATGTAAGGGATGTTTATTCATGAGAGAGAGAGAGAGAGAGAGAGAGAGAGAGAGAGAGAGAGAGAGAGAGATTCTTGTTTCTGTGGACCAGCAAAGGGAGGAACAGAAATAATCTGCAGGTGCAGAAATTAAAGTTTTTTTTTCTTCGAATGGAGGTCAATACAGTTATGAGTTAGTAAAATATAAAACATGTGCACTGCATGTGAGTGTGTGTTTATTATTTATTACTCCCAGAGAAGGACGAAAGGCCTACTTTTGTTCACAACACAACAAACCCTCTTTTAAATTATTAAACTCCTTTTCTTTTTTTATCAAGTCAACATTTTTCAAGACTTTTTTCCTCTGAAGCAGTTTTTCTTCTTTTCTGGTGACGAACAAGCGCGACCCACTTTACAACACGCAGGCCTCTTGTGTGTAACAATGACGGTTCTTACTGCCTTTTGCTCGGCGCCTTGTGTTATCTTACGCGTTGACCAGGTTGTGCAATAGAAAGCATGAAACAGGTTTTTTGGTGGAGCGAGCTTGTGTGTCTCTCTCATCAGTGGAATAAACAGAATGAACGACATTAGATTCAATGCTAGGAGTCGGCTACCATCGTCAGAACAGTACGAACATTGAGGCTCCCCGTGTGGCTCAAAGGTGTACTGCAGGTATCAGTGTTCAAAGTCAACGGAAGACATTCTTTAAATCTATTTGGCGACCCGAATGACTTCTCTTGTGTCACACCGGTGGATCCAGAACCGGTCTATAAGAATCACCGAGCTGAAGCTGTTCAATGTGCATCTGTTAAGTCAACACATTGGTTGTTTGGTGACACTATAGTAGAGACGCTGTCAATCACCTCGTAGCCCCGCCCCTAAAGCGTCCCCTGCTTTATGGTCTGTTTGACTCTAACAGACCATAAAGTACTAAATGAACATCACGCTGTATAGAGAAGACTAGAAAACTAGAGATTGAGACATAAACTCATGTTTACAATGTTTACTGAGGGAATACATCAAGAGAGAAGTAGAGTCACTTATATAGACTTCTATACAACCAGAGGAGTCGCCCCCTGGTGGTCAGGAGAGAGAATGCAGCTTTAACACATGAAGCATAGACTTCTATACAACCAGAGGAGTCGCCCCCTGGTGGTCAGGAGAGAGAATGCAGCTTTAACACATGAAGCATAGACTTCTATACAACCAGAGGAGTCGCCCCCTGGTGGTCAGAGAGAGAATGCAGCTTTAACACATGAAGCATAGACTTCTATACAACCAGAGGAGTCGCCCCCTGGTGGTCAGGAGAGAGAATGCAGCTTTAACACATGAAGCATAGACTTCTATACAACCAGAGGAGTCGCCCCCTGGTGGTCAGGAGAGAGAATGCAGCTTTAACACATGAAGCATAGACTTCTATACAACCAGAGGAGTCGCCCCCTGGTGGTCAGGAGAGAGAATGCAGCTTTAACACATGAAGCATAGACTTCTATACAACCAGAGAGTCGCCCCCTGGTGGTCAGGAGAGAGAATGCAGCTTTAACACATGAAGCATAGACTTCTATACAACCAGAGGAGTCGCCCCCTGGTGGTCAGGAGAGAGAATGCAGCTTTAACACATGAAGCATATGCAACAAAACAGCCTGAGACACCTGGAGACACCAGAGTCTTTGGTTGCCGTGGTGAGGGAGTTGAGTGACAGGCGGCGCTGCGTTGATGGTTCACGGCGGCGGTTCGATTCTCACTCGGCACTGATCCCGGCTGGGTGTGTGTGCTTGATCCCCTTGTCTCTGTGTTTAACACCGAGCTAATTGGAACATCCAGAGAACAGTTTCACTCAGATGATCAAAGACACAGAGTGTGTGTGTGTGTGTGTGTGTGCGTGTGTGTGTGTGTGTGTGTGTGTGTACAGTTCTTCGGCAACACACACGCTCTTGCATATGTGCCTCGCACGTGCACATCAAGAGCCGCTTTCACAGAAAGCCATCAGTCATCCACACGATGACATGCATATTTCAGGCTTCCCTTCCTGCCCTCCACCTCTCCTCCTCCCTTCACTCCTCCTCCTTCATGTTTTTCTTCCCCCGCTTTCCCTCCTCATTACCGGCGCCGCGCTCTCTTTCTCTTTCTCTCTCTCTCCGTTTTCAGTAACTACATCCTGAACCCTGAACTCATTTACAAGACGGGGTCACTTGCCGGCGAGCAGCGTCGAGGCGTCCTTGAAACACAGATCGCTCGACGCACGGCGGGCAACGAGAGGAAAAAATGAAATCATCCACACTGGCCACAAAAAAAAAAAAGATGCACAATGGTGTCGAATGTGTGCGGCGGGGTTGGTGAACGCTTTAAAGAAAGCCTCATTCTGCTCCCTGCTGTTACTGCATCTCGATATATACATATGTGGAGGGAGTCTGGGGGTATAGCATCAAAGAGACATGACAGCAGGATAAACAAGCCATTGTGATTGTGTGCGACAGAGCGACAGCAAAATTGCACATATTAGTCACAACAGGAGGTAACGTCTGCAGCCTGCTCTCACCGCACGGTCCCCAACAAAGGGAGAAAGGTATTTATTTACACGGCAAACGAGCGCCACGAGTTGATATTCGTATGCAAAGTGATCTCACATCTTTCACTGTTTGGTTCGCAACACGACGACCGAGGTCTAAAACGGACCTGTCGGATCAAAGGGTCAGGGCCCCACGCACTGACAAAGACAAACACACACAGCATGTAACACATTTAAGCGTGCAGGTGTGAAACCTGAAGGCCACAATGAGGAGGAAGCTGCGTTCAAGAGGAGCAGCGTCGGCCTATTTGCATTCGCTCTCCTGTGCAACGGAAAAAACCGCGTCGGCATCCCCTCAGAACCCCGCGGCTACTATTTAGCAATTTGCTATTTCTGTTGTTCTGCGGCCCTTTGATGTCGAAAAGAAAAAAAAAAAAAGGCTTTGCGGACCGCTCGTCTCCACGCGGGGAACAAAAGCCAACGCTGACGACGCAAAGCTCGAATGCATATTCAAGTTGCCGCCGCAGATTAATCCGGTAATCGCTATCTGTGCGACACAAGAGTTGAGTGTGTATGTGTGTGAATAATAAGGGTGTGCCTTTGAACGTGTGTGTGTGTGTGTGTGTGTGTGTGCATCCCGTGGCCTGTGTTTATTCAGATGAGAGGCCGCACTAGTTATCGGTATTGAACACGCGCCGCTGTCAGTGTGCAGCCTTTGTTTGGGGGCTGTGCGGTTCAGTAATGAGAGGGACTCTGTCGCCTCCGTGTGAGCTGTGGAGGGAGAGGAAAAAAGACGCAGGAGTAACCACACACACACACACACACACACACACATCTCTTTCCAATCAATGGACTCTGCTCCCTTAACCAACCTCAACAGTACATAAATTGTCAGGACAGTTGTGGAGCGGCTCATCTTTATTCCCGCGCCTCTCTGTGTGCACGGTTGGTCTCGTTTCCTTATTTTAAACCCTCATTTTTTGGATTGGTAGATTACAGTTTACAGATTAAACATGTCTTTAAATTCTCTTGTGCTTGAACTAGAGATTATGTAAAACTGCCGGCGAGGGCTCGCTCTGTTTCTCCCCCCTGAGCGTCCTCGCAGCCGACAGATTTATTGTGTATCGGTAAATCAAAGTTAACGGACGCCATTATGTTCAAACGCCGCCGTGATGAATAGGTTAATGAAAATCACATCTCGCTGATAACTTGGATTATAGGGTCAGGGAGAGGAGGGGGAGGAGGAGGAGATGGGGAAAAGGAGGAGATGGGTGGAGAAGAGAGGATGAGAGAGGAGAAGGTGAGAGGGATTGGAAGAAGGAAAGCTGGGAGAGGAGAGAAGGGAGGAGGAGAGAGGAAGAGGTGGGAGGGAATGGGAGAAGGAAAGATGAGAGAGGAGAGAAGGGAGGAGGAGAGAGGGGATGGGAGAAGGAAAATGGGAGAGGAGACGACGAGAAAGGATGGGAGAGGAGCTGCAGAGGATGAGAGAGAAATAGGGAGAAGAAGAAAGGGGAGGAGATGGGAGAAGAGAAGATGAGAGAGGAGAAGGTGAGAGGGATTGGGAGAAAGAAAGATGGGAGTGAAGAGGATAAGGGAAGATAGGAAAAGGGCGTATGGAAGAGGAGATGATGGATAAGAGAAGAGAGGATGGGAGAAAAGAGAAGAATATGGAGAGGAGCTGCAGAGGATGAGAGAAAAGATGAGAGGATGTGAGAGGAGAAGACAGGAGAAGAGAGGGGAGGAGAGATGAGAGGAGCGTTGAGAGAAGAGAAGTGATGAGAGGAGATAGGAGGAGAGGAGCGGTAGGACAGGATGGGGATGTGAGGAGGTAGAGGAGGAGGACCAAGGGAGGAGGAACTTTGAGCCATGGACAGCAGCCATTCAGAGCCGACCTAGTAATCAAAGAGAGTTGAAAAGCAATTAACTGGGACAATTATAGCAGCCAGAGGAGCTGAATGGTCGGCTAAGTAAAGCAGTGTGTCACTGAATGGAGATTAATTGATGGGGGGAATATTTCAAGGTCTCTATTTGGCCTCTAGAAGTTTAAGTCAAACAGGTTTTTGCCTATTCAGCCTGTTCGGGGATTTACCCAATTCTCATTATCCGGCTGAGGTATCAAAACATCGGAGGTCAAAGTATTTCATTAACTGTCTGTTAGGACTCTGTGCAGTAAAAGAACCACGAAGCAGTATTACGCTTTTTAATTTTGCACGGCTGTTATTATTATCATCGGGACTGAAAGTCATGTCGAATATGTCATTAAGATCACCTGCATATTACGATCTAATGTTTAATGCTAATGGAGCTTTAGCTACGTTTAGCATTTCTGAGAGGTGTAGTTGAGTTAAACAGAAGGACTCTGAGCTATGAGAGGACACATATCCTGACGAGTAGAAAGCTCAGATGCCAAATTCCTCTCTCGGAAAAATAAAATAAATGTCTGTTTCTGAAAAGAGCGACATTTGGGCTGAAATCCAATCAAATGTCCCAAGTCTAGACAGCAACAGGCTGTAAGGTTGTCATGACTCACACTTCATTCAAACTCCAAAAACAAGCTGCGATGAATGCAGGCTACTGGCTTTTCATACGATCTAGCCAAAAACTCAAATTAATTCACCAGCTATATCTGCAGCGGAGTGGTGGTGATGTCCTCCTTCGTGTACGCATGCTTGTTATCTGTTAGCTAGTAGTTAGCTGTTAAAAGTTAGCTGTTAGTAGTTAGCTGTTAAAAGTTAACTGTTAGTAGTTTGATGTTAAAGGTTATCTGTTAGGAGTTAGCTGTTAAAAGTTATCTGTTAAAAGTTATCTGTTGAAAGTTATCTGTTGAAAGTTATCTGTTAGTAGTTAGCTGTTAAAAGTTAGCTGTGAGTAGTTAGCTGTTAAAAGTTAACTGTTAGTAGTTAGCTGTTAAAAGTTAGGTGTTAGGAGTTAGCTGTTAATAGTTAGCTGATAGGGGTTAGCTGTTAAGAGTTAGCTGTTAGTAGTTAGCTGTTATAGGTTACCTGTTAGTAGTTAGCTGTTAGTAGTTAGCTGTTTGCTCTTAGCAGTTAGGAGTTAGTTTTCAGTATTTAGCTGTTAGGAGTTAGCCATGAGGAGTTAGCTGTTTGCTGTTAGCAGTTACGAGTTAGCAGTTATAGCTGTTATGAGTTAGCTGTTTGCTGTTAGCAGTTAGCTGTTAGCTGTTAGTATGTAGCAGCTATGAGTAGTTAGCATTTAGCTGTTAGGAGTTAGCTATTAGTATGTAGCAGTTAGGAGTTAGCATTTAGCTGTTAGGAGTTAGCTGTTAGTACGTAGCAGCTAGGATTTAGCAGTTAGCTGTTAGGAGTTAGCTGTTAGTATGTAGCAGTTAGCTGGCACAGTGTAGTCCCAGCAGCCAGCCCATCTGCCCCAGGCCCTATTTCTTTGGGAGGCAGGTGTTAGCATGCAAGCAATGTCTGTATAAAACAAGCAATAAAACGGTGTAGAGCGCTTACTCACTGACGTTTACACGAGAGAGTTTGTAAATCAGCAATACTTAATTAAAAAAGCATAAAAGTGAAGGAGTACCGGTTCAGATAGAGACGCACGGTTCAATACGAGAGAATTATGAAGGCCTTCTGGCTAACTATACCTCATCTCCTTCGCTTATTTATGTATTT
>NW_027175849.1:25000-33451 GCF_023055335.1 Clinocottus analis
TTCTCTCCTCCTCTTGTCCTCCTCTTTGTCTCCATTTCTCCTCTTCTCCTCCTCCTCCTCCTCCTCAGCGTCTCCCTCTCGCCTCCTCCTCAGCATCTCCCTCTCTCCTCCTCCTCTTTGTCTCTATCTCTCCTTTTGTCCTCCTCTTTGTCTCCATCTCACCTCCTCCTCTCCTTCTCTAAGTCTCCATACCTCCTCTTGTCTCCTCATCTCCTCCTCTCCTACTCCTCCTCCTCAGCGTCTCCTCTCCTTCTTCTCCTCCTCTTCAGCGTCTCCTCCTCTCCTCCTCCTCCTCCTCCTCAGGGTCTCCTACACCTCCTCAGCATCTCCTCCTCTCCTCTTCCTCCTCAGTGTCTCCTCCTTCTCCTCCTCAGCGTCTCCTCTTCTCCTCCTCCACAGTGTCTCCTCCTCTCCTCCTCTTCCTCAGCGTCTCCTCCTCTCCTACTCCTCTTCAGTGTCTCCTCCTACTCCTCCTCCTCCTCAGCGTCTCCTCCTCTCCTACTCCTCCTCAGCATCTCATCCTCTCCTCCTCTTCCTCAGCGTCTCCTCTCCTCCTCCTCTTCAGCGTCTCCTCTTTTCCTCTTCCTCAGCGTCTCCTCCTCTCCTCCTCTCCTCCTCAGCGTCTCCTCCTCTCCTCCTCCTCCTCAGCGTCTCCTCCTCTCCTCCTCCTCTTCAGCATCTCATCCTCTCCTCCTCTCCTCCTCAGCGTCTCCTCCTCTCCTCCTCCTCCTCCTCAGCGTCTCCTCCTCTCCTCCTCCTCTTCAGCATCTCATCCTCTCCTCCTCCTCTCCTCCTCTCTTCCTCCCCCTCTTCTCCTCCTCTCCACCTCTTCCTCCTCCTCTCCTCCTCTCCTCCTCCTCCTCTTCTCCTCCTCTCCTCCTCCTCCTCCTCCTCCTCTCCTCCTCTCCTCTTCTCCTCCTCTCCTCCTCTCCTCCTCCTCTCCTCCTCTCCTCTTCTCCTCCTCTCCTCCTCCTCCTCCTCCTCTCCTCCTCTCCTCCTCATCCTCTCCTCCTCTTCCTCAGCGTCTCATCCTCTCCTCCTCCTCCTCCTCCTCCTCAGCGTCTCCTCCTCTCCTCCTCTCCTCCTCAGCGTCTCCTCCTCTCCTCCTCCTCTCCTCCTCCTCCTCCTCAGCGTCTCATCCTCTCCTCCTCCTCCTCCTCCTCAGCGTCTCCTCCTCTCCTCCTCTCCTCCTCAGCGTCTCCTCCTCTCCTCCTCCTCCTCAGCGTCTCCTCCTCCTCCTCCTCCTCTCCTCCTCTCCTCCTCCTCCTCCTCTCCTCCTCCTCCTCAGCGTCTCCTCCTCCTCCTCCTCCTCCTCCTCCTCCTCTCCTCCTCCTCCTCTCCTTCTCTCCTCCTCCTCCTCAGCGTCTCCTCCTCCTCCTCCTCCTCCTCCTCTCCTCCTCCTCTCCTCCTCTCCTCCCCTCCTCTCCTGCTCTCCTCCTCCTCAGCGTCTCCTCCTCTCCTCCTCCTCCTCAGCGTCTCCTCCTCCTCCTCCTCTCCTCCTCCTCTCCTCCTCCTCTCCTCCTCCTCCTCCTCCTCTCCTCCTCTCCTCCTCCTCCTCAGCGTCTCCTCCTCCTTCTCCCCTCCTCCTCCTCTCCTCCTCTCCTCCTCCTCTCCTCCTCTCCTCCTCTCGTCCTCCTCCTCCTCCTCCTCAGCGTCTCCTCCTCCTCCTCTCCTCCTCTCCTCCTCTCCTCCTCTCCTCCTCTCCTCCTCTCCTCCTCCTCCTCAGCGTCTCCTCCTCTTCCTCTCCACCTCTTCCTCCTCCTCCTCCTCTCCTCCTCCTCCTCCTCTCCTCCTCTCCTCCTCTCCTTCTCTCCTCCTCCTCCTCCTCCTCCTCCTCCTCTCCTCCTCTCCTCCTCTCCTCCTCCTCCTCCTCTCCTCCTCTCGTCGTCCCGTGTCTGATGAGCTCTGGTTGTTTGTGCGTGGAGGACAAAAGGCCGATGGAGCTGCAGTGACGCGGTGAGAGAAGCGTTTATATTAATAGAAGGAATCCAATTATAAGTTCATGTGAACTGAGCTCGGCGGGAAAAGGAATTTGCATTTTAACTTTTTTGGGGTTTGATGTTAGATTCTGAGATGAGAGAGAAGGAGGGGAAGCTCTGAAACGTGGAAGAAGAAACTGCGGCGGGGAGGAAGATGGACGGATGGAATCGTCTGTTGGATCTTTCACGCTACAAAGTGACGAGAGCAAAGGAAAGATTGTGTAACAAATTAGGCCGAGGCATCGTGTGTGTGTGTGTGTTTTTTTTTTGCGTTGTGTGTTTTTTTTTCACCCGTCAGGTTTGAGTGCGGGGCAACATCTCTCCTTTAATGTGCCGGGTTTTTTGGGAAAATCTAGGTCAGCGTGGTGAATTAGAGACAATCTGCATCCCTCTGCATGGCTACAGTGAAGCCCGCCAATGAGGATCCACACACACGCACGCACACACACACACACACACACACACACACACACACACACACACACATCAGTCAAGTCCTAACAAACGTAATCCTATTTTAGACGTGAGCATTAGTATCTCAAAAATGCTGAAAGATTGGAGGGAGGGAGGATATTAAAGGTATTTCTATTAGGCCTTCTGACAAGAAGAAGAAGAAGAAGAAGAAGAAGAAGAAGAAGAAGAAGAAGAAGAAGAGGAAGAAGAAGAAGAAGAAGAAGAAGAAGAAGAACGCTGCGTGCCTTTCGACAAATGAGGGCATTTTTTCTTCCTTTCGACAGAGCGATTTCAGCGCAGTAGAACGACGAGTGTGACACCAGTGTGTGTGTGTCTCTGTGTGTGTGTGTGTGTGTGTGTGTGGGAATGAGTGGGATTTGATGGAGTCTGCGCTTTGTTGTAGAAACACTCGTGGTTAATGATATGCCTCTCTCATGCAGCCCCGCCGCCGCCTCCCTTCTGGAGCGAGCGGCGATAACGAGGCAGCATGGCAGCCCCCAAACTCCTCACAAAGAGGAGAGGAGTCAGCGCCTCAGCCGTCACCCGCTGAAACTTTCTCTCCCGTCTCCTCCGCCGGCTCCCCGACGCTCTTCAGACGCTCGTTGGAACTTGTTCAACTGTACGCATCCTGATCAATAGAGGACAGACGCACTTGAGTAGCTCCAATGGTTTGAGTGGGGGGTTAAAGGTTGGCATAAGGGAGGGTAAAGGGGGCATAAGGGAGGGTAAAGGGGACATAAGGGAGGGTAAAGGGGTCATAAGGGAGGGTAAAGAGGGCATAAGGGAGGGTAAAGGGGACATACGGAAGGTAAAAGGGGAATAAGGAAGGGTAAAGAGGCATAAGGGAGGGTAAAAGGGGCGTAAGGGGGGTAAAGGGGACATAAGGGAGAGTAAAGGGGACATAAGGAAGGGTAAAGGGGTCATAAGGGAGGGTAAAGAGGGCATAAGGGAGGGTAAAGGGGACATACGGAAGGTAAAGGGGGAATAAGGAAGGGTAAAGGGGACATAAGGAAGGGTAAAGGTGACATAAGGGAGGCTAAAGGGGACATAAGGGAGGGTAAAGAGGGCATAAGGCAGGGTAAAGGGGACATAAGGGAGGGTAAAGGGGGCATACGGAAGGGTAAAGGGGGCATAAGGGAGGGTAAAGAGGTATAAGGGGGGTAAAGGAGACATAAGAGGGATAAAGGGAACATAAGGGAGGGTAAAGGGAACATAAGGGAGGGTAAAGGGGGCATAAGGGAGGGTTAAAGGGCATAAGGGAGGGTAAAAGAAGACAAAAGGGAGGGTAAAGAGACATAAGGGAGGGTAAAGCGGGCATAAGGGAGGGTAAAGGGGGCATGCGGGCGGATAAAGGGGGCATGCGGGAGGATAAAGGGGACATAAGGGAGGGTAAAGGGGGCATAAGGGAGGGTAAAGGGGGCATGCGGGCGGATAAAGGGGGCATAAGGGAGGATAAAGGGGACATAAGGGAGGGTAAAGGGGGCATAAGGGAGGGTAAATGGGGCATAAGGGAGGGTAAAGGGGACATACGGAAGGGTAAAGGGGGCATAAGGGAGGGTAAAGGGGACATAAGGGAGGGTAAAGGGGGCATAAGGGAGGGTAAAGGGGGCATAAGGGAGGGTAAAGGGGACATACGGAAGGGTAAAGGGGGCATAAGGGAGGGTAAAGGGGACATAAGGGAAGGTAAAGGGGCATAAGGGAGGGTAAAGGGGGCATAAGGGAGGGTAAAGGGGGCATAAGGGAGGGTAAAGGGGACATACGGAAGGGTAAAGGGGGCATAAGGGAGGGTAAAGGGGACATAAGGGAGGGTAAAGAGGTATAAGGGGGGTAAAGGAGACATAAGAGGGATAAAGGGAACATAAGGGAGGGTAAAGGGGACATAAGGGAGGATAAAGGGGACATAAGGGAGGGTAAAGAGAGGGTAAGGGGCATAAGAGAAGGTAAGAGGGCATAAGGGAAGGTAAAAGGAGGGTAAGGGGACACTTTGGAGTGTGTGTCTCGTGGTGGTGGTCTGCGTCTCGCATACGTCGGCGTGCACGCGTGTTGCACGCGCATTGCACATGCGTTGCATGCGCGTTGCATGCGCGTTGCACGTGTGTTGCAACTCGGTGGGAGTCGAACAGAAAGACTCGTCCCTCTCTCCAGAGCGCCTGATGGATGTTAATGTGGAGCGACGCAGGGGTGTCCCCCAGGGGAGGGAACGAGGCCAGCGAGGGAGGAGGAGCAAGGGTGTGTGTGTGTGTGTGTGTGTGTGTGTGTGTGTGTGTGTGTGTGTGTGTTGGGGAGGGGAGGTGGGGATTCGTTCCTCTCTAATCCGCTCTCTTCTTCGCGGAGTCGGAGTGGGGAAGAGGCACTGAACCGCCCGATGAATAAATAAAAGCCTTCCTCCCTCCGCTGCAGCCCGCAGCCCTGAACAGGAGCACTTAAAAGCATTTTAACAAGAGAGTCACTTCATTAAATATGGACTTCCTGTCCGCACAGACCCTTGAAGGAAAACTGTGGGTGACTTTTCCACGTTGTGAAATATATGAGAGGAGTGTGGGAAGGGAAGGGAGGAGGGATGGGAAGAGAAACTATAGCGCGGCGGGACAAAGGGATGTGAAGCAAAAAAGGCGAGATAACAGAGAAAATTGGCGAGCACCTTTTCAGACGCCTCTACGTTTGCAGAGGGCTCGCGTCAGGTCAGCAGCGTTCGTTGCGTGTCCTTTTGTGTGTGCGTATTGTTATCTATTTTTCCAAATCCCCCGACAGAAAACAAATATCATAAAATCACCGCGGATGGCAAAGGATGAGATTCAAGAGGAAGAAGATAGAGACGCCGTGCGATGAAGATGAGTTCCGGTGCGAGATCGGCTCAACAACGTCCAGATTGAAAGGCTCGCTATCTGACCGGCGCCGACCTCACTTCCTCCTTCTTCTTCTTCTGAAATTACCAAGTTGCGTAAAATGTTCAAATCTGGATGTCTGATAGCTTTCTTTGTATTTTTTTTCTTCTTTCTTTCCCGAAAAAGCTTCTCCCGAGAACGTCTTTGACTGCCTGAACCTGAGCTCGGTGCCGCATTATAAATAAACCAGTTGTGATGAACAGTTGTGTTCAAACACGGCGCCGTTGAAAGAGCATTTTATTACCTCTGAGCCCGTTTCACCCCAGCGACGAAGTTCAAGTCGAGCGTCGAGCCGTCAGAGAAGTCTCCGTCACAGATGTCACACCGGTTGTTTCGAGACATTTCCGTGTCTATGAATTACTGTTTAGTAAGTAGGTCAAACGGGTTTGTGTACAGGAAAATAAGATCAACCTTGTTTATTCAAAGCTCTGTTATTCGTGCGTTCCTCTTTTTTTTTTAACATAGAGACACATTTTATGCTGCATTGCATTTGAACCGGTAATTTAAATTTGACCCTAAATTTGAGCCCGTAATCCAAGATGGCTGCTTTAAAAAAAGCTTTGGTAAATGCTGTTTATTAGCACTTCTGTTACACTTGTGTGTTGTGCTTTATGGCCAGAATACATTACTGATGTGCTCTCTGAATGCTTGCTGTCTTGTGTTTTATTCTACTCTTTTAAAGTCATATTTCATGGTGTGTTATATATTTTTTTATAGTGCCTCGTGACTTTTCTGTCCTTTTACGTCTCATGTAAAGCACTTTGAATTACCTGGTTGTTGAAAGGTGCTATTTCAATTACACCTGCATTGCCTTGAGTGCATATATTCATTATCACAGTTAGTTGCTTATTTCTTATCGCCTGCACGTGTGAATGACTCGCCTTGTGCACCCGAGTGAGTGTGTGTGTGTGTGTGTGTGTGTGTGTGGTTTTCCTATCACTATGGTGACACAGAAATACACAATATTTCATAAGTCCTCCACAGATGGCAATATCGGGTTCTGAAAAAAAGTGTCTTCAAGCTGCATTCTCTCTCCTGACCACCAGGGGGCGACTCCTCTGGTTGTATAGAAGTCTATGCTTCATGTGTTAAAGCTGCATTCTCTCTCCTGACCACCAGGGGGCGACTCCTCTGGTTGTATAGAAGTCTATGCTTCATGTGTTAAAGCTGCATTCTCTCTCCTGACCACCAGGGAGTGACTCCTCTGGTTGTATAGAAGTCTATGCTTCATGTGTTAAAGCTGCATTCTCTCTCCTGACCACCAGGGGGAGACTCCTCTGGTTGTATAGAAGTCTATGCTTCATGTGTTGAAGCTGCATTCTCTCTCCTGACCACCAGGGGGCGACTCCTCTGGTTGTATAGAAGTCTATGCTTCATGTGTTAGAGCAGCATTCTCTCTCCTGACCACCAGGGGGCGACTCCTCTGGTTGTATAGAAGTCTATGCTTCATGTGTTAAAGCTGCATTCTCTCTCCTGACCACCAGGGGGCGACTCCTCTGGTTGTATAGAAGTCTATGCTTCATGTGTTAAAGCTGCATTCTCTCTCCTGACCACCAGGGAGTGACTCCTCTGGTTGTATAGAAGTCTATGCTTCATGTGTTAAAGCTGCATTCTCTCTCCTGACCACCAGGGGGAGACTCCTCTGGTTGTATAGAAGTCTATGCTTCATGTGTTGAAGCTGCATTCTCTCTCCTGACCACCAGGGGGCGACTCCTCTGGTTGTATAGAAGTCTATGCTTCATGTGTTAGAGCAGCATTCTCTCTCCTGACCACCAGGGGGCGACTCCTCTGGTTGTATAGAAGTCTATGCTTCATGTGTTAAAGCTGCATTCTCTCTCCTGACCACCAGGGGGCGACTCCTCTGGTTGTATAGAAGTCTATGCTTCATGTGGTAAAGCTGCATTCTCTCTCCTGACCACCAGGGGGCGACTCCTCTGGCTGTATAGAAGTCTATGCTTCATGTGTTAAAGCTGCATTCTCTCTCCTGACCACCAGGGGGCGACTCCTCTGGTTGTATAGAAGTCTATGCTTCATGTGTTAAACCTGCATTCTCTCTCCTGACCACCAGGGGGCGACTCCTCTGGTTGTATAGAAGTCTATATAAGTGACTCTACTTCTCTCTTGATGTATTCCCTCAGTAAACATTGTAAACATTGTGTTGTCTAAATGTCTCACCTCATCTTCTCGTATCATCTCTGGTTGCAAAAAAAAGATGGCAACGGCCAAAATGCCAAACTCAAGGCTTAAAAACCGCGCCGCACAACCCAATGGGTGACGTCACGATGACTATACGTCCATATATATGTGTATATATATATATATATATATATATATATATATATATATATATATATATATATATATATATGGACTGTTATAGTATATACCTACAGCCTGTGGTCCTCCAGAGACCACTGTGGATGAGGGAAACTTACTGGATTAAGACTGGAAGCTGCATTTTATGATGGTGAGGACCTAGTTACAATTTTCACAGTCCTGTTCATGTGTTCATCATGTGTTCATCATGTGTTCACAAACGCTTTCTTCTAATGTCATGTTTTCCACTTCTTAGTTTGAACGCTAAAAGCTCCGTCCGGCCATCATTGTAGGCGGTCTCGGTGAACCACCTCGATGTTTAACCCCAAATAATTAAGAAAGAGAAATGTTGTTTGATAAAGGCCACGAAGAAACTGAAAAACACGTCTTTATCTAGCCTGATGGAAGTGAAACACAATGTACTGTTGAGTAAAGGATGATTTACATGAATATGGGACTCGGAACAATTTGTTCAGTGTTATCAGTGTTAAAAAAATACAAATTAATGACATACAATCCTGATTGTCCTTGACAGCAAAGCTCATTTAACATTTTACATTGGGTCAAGTTCTCCAGAAGAAAAAACAAATGTCCGAAAACGTTTTATAAATAACTTCAAAGACTGTTATTCTCTCCAATACATTTTTCTTTTCTGCCATTGTCATTACACAACATTCACTGTAAAAAAAAAATGTACACACAATCAAAAACTAAAACGTTTGGGACAGCATAGACATAAACCTATCTTAAGAAGAACAAGATTAAAACACTGAGTTAACTGCTAGCTAATATATATATATATATATATATATATATAT
>NW_027175850.1:0-32790 GCF_023055335.1 Clinocottus analis
CTCTGCATATACACAGAGGAGCACGCCTTCCGTCCACGCATCTGGATGTGAGAGCAATAACGGGAGCGTGCGGGGAGAGGCTCTGAAGGCTAAAGAATAAGAGGGCTCCCGGGCCAATGAGCGCCTCATCCATGTTAAGCCAGGCCGAGGCGTACTCAGGTGTATTCACTTTAGGTCAGGACGAAGCCTCGCTGACCTTTGCGGCAGGCAGGGCGTCTCGCTGAGCTTTTCTTGAGCAGCCCGGAGACTCGCAGGGTAAACAATAGACTCGGTGCTGCACTTTGAAGCGCGGTGTTAGTGTATGCGCCTGTCAGTGATCACATGTTGACCACTTCTCCGAGGCCCCAAGGCTTCAAGTCCAATATGTCCGGCTAATGAACACCTTCAGCGAGCCGCGTTCTCGGTAATTATTCTCCAACTGCGGAAACACGATGCTCTGATTTTTGGCTGCCATGATTGTTCCACGGCTCAAGCACAAGCCCAGGACATTTTCAGAAGAAAAAGGAAAAGAGAGAGAGGGAAGAATGGATATTAAAACAGCAGGGAACTTGAAAAATAGCACTTTGCTGGACTGGAATACAAAGTCTGAAGGGCCGGAGAGAGAGAATTCATAAGCAGCGGAAGCAGCAGCAGCAGCATGCATAATCCTTTGCGTGATATCGAAGACACACACAATATAAATTAACGCAATTTGGCGGCAAATCAAAATCCAGAGAGTGCTAATCAAATTTCATAGGGTGGTTTTTAAATGCGCAGCAACAAAAACTAGGAATTGTATGTGTCTGCGTTATTATCACCCATTAAGCGCTTCTGTCATCAATAGTGTGGTATGCATGCCAACTAAAAGGCTGGATCGTTTCCTAAATGCTTAGGTTTCAGGGACACATTGCTTATTCAAACAATCACCATGACAACTTGTGCTTGACATTTTCCCTCCCTCTTCCCTTTTTAGGATTTTTCTCTCACAGTTAATTATTCTCTCTACCGTTGACTACAATGAGGCTATTTATCGTGAAGCCTATGCCATGTGTCCAGCAACATTAAGAGTGGAAAGTGGCCTGCAGTATCATCACAGCGCTGTGAATTCATACTTTGAATTGGTGGTGGTTTCCACAGCTGTCACAGGGATTAGAGAGATGGGAAATTAGATTGTTTACTTCGAAGAATTGAGTCATGGAAAAGGTCAAAAGATCAATGATGAGGAGAGGTAGATTCATAGGCAGCTTGATCAGAGAAAGGCCAGGAATGTAATACTGAAAGGCACACTTGTTGTCGCTACACGACAAATAAATATCCTTAATTAACCTTATTGAACCACATGCATTGTGCTTAATTCAAATTGAGCGAGATGTTTATCCACGCACAAGCTTCAAAGGTACCAGTTGCAAAACTAAGACGAAAAAAAAAAGAAAATAGGCAAATGGGGATCCCCACGTATGCATGTGGCAGATCCTGCTGCTCCTCAGTACAACAGATGGAGGTAGCTGCTGCAAACTGGTGCCAGATCCCACTCTCATTAAAGAAATACAATCTTATCTAGCCTGGGCGATTTGATTCAGTAATTCTTCTGTTTCATTTCCGTTCAACTTTAGAGCTCGCAATTTCATTTGCCTGAAACAAGTCACCGGGCTATTTCATTTGCGTTAAAGGGAGAGAAAGGACAGAGAGAGAGAGAGAGAGAGAGAGAGAGAGAGAGAGAGAGAGAGAGAGAGAGAGAGAGAGAGAGAGAGTCTGGCTGCGGGTCGCGCTGCTCCATCACGCACACAAGATGTCTTTATGCTCAAGTAACAAGTGCTCTGAGCAATTGTCACATTATTTATGTTCTGCATTAACGGTTGCAACACGTTACATCTGGCAGCGTACACGCACGCACGCACGCACGCACACACACACACACACACACACACACACACACACACACACACAGACACACACACACGGTTATCCAGCTTTCAAATCCTTGCCTCTAATGAGACTCCGTTCGAGTCAAATCCACATTGGAAGTGTCCAGCCGACGTGCTTTGGTGCCGTTGCAATGCGCTGCGTCGATGCCGCGCCACCAATGTGCCGCTCTTTATCTTTACGGGCAACACAAATACAAGTGGTATAACGTGAGAGCAAGTAGCCCGATGCGCCCGCTTCCCTCTGCATCCCTCTTATAATTATAACTCACTCACCGCGCACGCAGCCTTGATATTTCTCCCCCAGCTGCTCATCAAGTATCATGACGTGACTCACCTGCCTGGTCGAGGTGTAAATCCCCCCATGCCTTTTGCTTTTGTGAGAAGAAAAAGCCGGGACAATGTTTCACTGTTTCGGGCTCTTCACTTGCTGTGTCGGGTATACTCCAAATATCCGTTCAGTCTCGCACTGCTTATGTTCTTCGGGAATGACCTTCTTGCATCTCTCATTATCCTCTTCTCATTTTAATGGATTTCTCCCGCGTTATTGGGTCATTGTGTGTGTGTGTGTATGTGTGTGTGTGTGTGTGTTTTTTCTCCAGCGGAAAGCTCTCCTCCTAGTCCTGGCGCGTCTTGATGCTTTTTGCCTGGACTATTTGGTTCAAACGCGAGCTTGGCGGGAGCGCGCGGCGCGATCCCGGATGAATATTCGGGAGCGCCGATTGGAGATGGAGAGGAGAGTTACTAGGTAACCAAGGGCACACGCATCATACATGAAAAGGAGCAGAGGATTTATATCTCCCGGCTGCTCTGCCCTTCTGGACTGTCGTATTTGACAGGTCATCATAAAGGGCTTTTTTTTCTTCTTCTTTGTTTCACTGAGGGGGCTCACTTCACTCTCACAAATAACATCCTATTAAAAGGCATCGTTCTTTCTAGGGCAGTTTGGTCCTATGGGGATTTGTTTTACTAGATATTTCCCGTTTAATGATATAAATATGAACTTGTTAAAGAGAAATCATATTTGCAAAGATAAAGTGTTGAAAAGAGCAAAGAGGACTTTACTGAATGAAGATGCATCAAAAGTTCCCGAAATGCTGAATAAGTAACAGAAAAGAAATGTGTCTTTCAACTAACGGTCAACTCTTCCTTAGAAGACTTACTTATGGTGAGGGAAATTATGAATCAGTTAACTGGATAGAAAAAAGACATACAGGATCACATTCTGAGCGACAGTCAGGGGTTTCAAACATCTGAGCGATAATGTCATACGTACATATACAAATATATTCTACATACATACATACATATATTTATATTTATCTAGAGGGTGTTCACTTAACTACACGTTCACATACATCGTGTAAGTGTGGGGTGCATTGAGTGGCAGGCGCTGAGGTATCAGGCTTTGCAGCAGCTCAGTCACCTCCCCAATAAACCTGAGCTTGCATTACTCCAAGAAGTTTCCTGTAATTGCATGCTGAAACTTCTTAATTGATTTACTTGTCAGATCGCAAACGTTTGTGACTGTGGTTTCACAGAAATGTTCTGGAGAGATAGTCATCTCTGGATGTGGCTCTTTGTGTGAGGCTCACATGACACTATGGAACAGTTTATCCCTCCACAGAAGTCCGCTCACTCTGTTGACATTTTTTAATCTGAGTTGAAAACACATCTCCACTCCTTGGCCTTTAAATCCATTTGAGATCAATACTGCATCATTTGTGCTTTATCTTTCTGCATTGTTCCTCTATTGCCCTCGTGTTTATGTTGTCCTTCACGCGTTTGTCAGTTTACTGAAGTCGCGCAGCACTCCGGTCGACTTTATCTGTTTTTAAATGTCCTCCGCAAATAAAGTTGACATTAATTTTGCAGTGAAACTGACCAGCAGCCTTTTGAATGTCCCTCATCGTTTGCAGCTGTTCTTTATCAAGATCCAGTTAAATAAAGAAAGTGCATTTTAGGAGTTTGAAAGTAACGACAAATTGCAATGAGCGACCCGTAAAGGTCATTTTATGCAACTATTACCATCACAATAGCTTCTTTAACCTATTTAACATCTTATGCCTTATGCATATATATATATATATATATATATATATATATATATATATATATATATATATATATATATATATATATATATATATATATATATATATATATATACATGACCCTCTGCATGTAGATCATTTCATTGTACAAAAGTCTTCAATGTTAACAAGAGTCACAACTGAAAAGCAAGAGCTGCCATGTGTTACTGTCATTCATAACTCACACAGTAGAAAATAAATCATCAAGAAGGCAGAGACACTGACACAAACCTCCTGACAACAACGCAGCCGTAAGACATCTTGTGTTTTAACAAGAAGCTCAATGAACTTTCCAGCTAGATACACATTTAAGAATAGACAAAACTTTGTCTCTGAAAGCAGCAAAACAGTCAGTAACATCACAAAAAAAAAACATTGAGCATCGAGAAGTGGTCTGCCTTATGTCACAGACGTAAGACGGGGTGTTGCAGTCCTTCAGGTAGGCACAGGCGAGTCATTCACACTCACAAGGGCAATTCTTCTCTCGAGGAGGGTGTCAGCTCAGTTGCAAACAGATGAATGTTGTGCCTGCCCTGAGGCAACTGGATGGTTAGTTCAAACGCATGCCGGAGAATAATATTTATGCCTTAGGAGTGAGCTTGAGCATCACAATGTCAGAAGGAAAACACTGGATGGTGTCTGAATTCTATTTTTTGCCCAGGTGGAAATTTGCTGAACACGAAGCTCAAATCGTGGCGACTTACCGCCACCTACAACATTTATAAAGGGACCTGTCACGTCTGGGCATCCGAAAACTATAAGTGAAAATAGCCGGCTTGATAACGTTCAGTCAAGCAATATTACTGCAAAAAATACCCATGAGTCCCCATGAGAAACAGGGGGAATTGATTAGAGGCAACGTTTTAGGGTGCAATACTGGTGGGAAACTGCTCTTACTTTGAAGTGTTCAAACACAACACGAAGATACACTGTGAGGGAAATCATTTGCTTTGCTGAGGAGTTCCATATTTGAATACAATTTATGAGAATGTCTTATCTTGGAATTAGGAACAAAGCCCATTAATGAGCATTACAAATGAAAAATATTTGAAGATACCTAAAGAGCTAAAATGGCCAATCTTTTCAGATGTTTAAAAAAAAAATACATTAAAAGGACACGTGTTAAAAAAACCCCGGCTAAAAAACACTTGTCGTGACACATGCAGGTAAAGCAGCACAGACAGCACAGACGAGGATGCACACAAGAGCAGGAAAGCAGAACAAAAAGCAAACAACGGATATCAGATCTGTCAAATACTGTAGAGTCAAGATTAAGGAAGAAATGTCGAGCAGGAGATTCAAGACGGGGAAGACAAACAAACAAGACAGTCCAGCAGGACAAGAGTCAGCAGAACAGTAAAGAAGATAAGTGACATCCGGATGACCACGACTGGATATCAATAAGGAATCATTTCAGCTGCACTCAAAAGGAATAGGAAGCATGAAGACCTTGACAGTGTCTTCTTAAGGAGTCCAATCCTTTGCACTGTCTTCTTAAGAAACACAAGTACCCAAAAAAAACCCACATATTTCCCTGATCTGAAATAGCTCCCCAGTAACTCTCTACTTCTGCATCAGTGGTGCTATTAATTTAAACGATTATTGTTCCTCTGTTTTACGTGCCGATCTTTTACCCCCCTGAATCATATTATTCCTCCAGCTGCTGAAACCACAATCCTTTGCACAACAGAATCAGTAATTCAAACTGTTAACGCTGCAGGTGACTTTCACCCTGCCCAATATTTTGTCATGTCAACGATCTCAGAGCTGGATCTTAAAAACCAGACGAGGCTGTCTGTTAGCGTCGCATTGTCGAGCTTAACGGAGCTCAGCTCAAAAGAGGAAGTGGATAAGCTGGACTCGAAGGGAAGACAGCACTGAAGCAGATGTCCAGGGAATCCCCCACCAAAAAAAAAAAACAATGTGATATTTTTAAATCCACAAAACCATGTTGTACTGTTTCTAACTGTGTGGAACACAACCATCAGCGGCCTCTTGAGGGAACCGATCACCGTAGAGGAGGCGATGGGTAAATTTAGTCTAATTATCACAGGCTTTGGCCAAGTACCTGCTATTTGTTAGAAGCATGTTTTATAGTAAGAGTGAGCCGTTCACCTGACATTTACTACAGTCCTGATGAATTATCAAGGAGAGCAAAGTGATTCTCGTGCTTTATTTTACAATGCCCGGTGCTCTGCTGCTTGTCACTTTAACGAGAATGTGTCTTCATCCATTTGAAAGTCCGCAGGGAATTCTGAAGTTTTTCTAGAGAAAGCAGACTTTTCCTATAAATCAATCCCTTGTTCCACCGCCTGACCCGACTGGGAGCAGGTTGGCCGGGCAGCGCGGTTACCATGGAGATCGACCCTTCTAAAAAAGTGGGCTTTCTTTCGTGACACCAAATCCCACATTGTATTTTCGGGACACCGGCATTTTTATTTATTTATTTTTTTAGATTAACCGAAGATTATCTGGTTAATTAATGCCATACATGTATTAAACATCTTGATCTACTTATCAGACAGACAGACAGACAGACAGACAGACAGACAGACAGACAGACAGACAGACAGACAGACAGATAGATAGACAGACAGACAGACAGACAGACAGACAGACAGACAGACAGATAGATAGATAGATAGATAGATAGATAGATAGATAGATAGATAGATAGATAGATAGATAGATAGACAGATAGACAGATAGACAGATAGATAGTGGATGGATGGATGGATGGATGGATGGATAGAGAGAGAGAGATAGATAGATAGATAGATAGATAGATAGATAGATAGATAGATAGATAGATAGATAGATAGATAGATAGATAGATAGATACTTTATTCATCCCCACGGGAAAAAGAAGAGGTTTGTGGGGAGTAGAAGACACGGAAAATACTCAATAACAAAACAGAACAGCAGAGCGTATTCAATTTAAGTCATTTAAATAATAAAGAAAGCACAACAATGCAAAGAATGTGCAGTGTAAGGAGTATATACAGTGAAATAGAAGTACGTACAGTGACTAACTGAACCTGAAAAGCGATGCGAGGGCTATTGATGTTGACGTTGATGCAATTGAAGGAGGATCTGGCCAGAGGTGATTTATTATAAAGTCTCATAGCAGAGGGCAGGAATGTTCCCCTGAATCTTCCCTTGTGACAGATGCTCACTTTTTGATCATATAATCGCTGTTAGGGTCACAACCACATGCTACTTATTACATGCATAGGCCTGCAGGGCGTTTACGCTGAGTTTATCCTGCTAATCGAGCAACAGGGTTTTCTGTTTTGAAGTTCTGTCTTGTGTCTGGGTCTTGTGACGCCTGTGGCCTTCAGTAACCCTTTTACTTTTCAACATCTATCTGCCTCAGGGTCTCTGTGCTGTTGTCCTCACTCAACATTGCTGAGATCAAGTTTGAATTGTTAACAAAGGCACCATGCGTAGCCTTGATAGGACTACTAAGAGTATTATTATTTCTACAGCACAATTTAAACGTGACTTTTTGCAAAAAACAAATTTAAAAACGATGATAAATAGCAAAACGGATGGTAGCCCCTGGTGGGTCTGTGGATTAAATTCTGTGAAACTCATTTTCCCCAGAAACTCGTAATTTATTTCCGCTTATAATACAATCATTACAATCAATATCTTTTGTGTAACGTTTAATATGTTTGATAAGTAGGCGCATAATGAGCAGGATAATGCGGCCTCAAATTGCTAGTGATCACAGATAAAGCCCCCGGCTCACACCGCTCGGTGGTCAGGTGCTCTCAAAGGACTTGGACAAATTGCTTGTCAAAACTACATTCAAATATTTGGAGTCCCCAAAGACGAAGAGCAACTCTGTGTGTGTGTACGGAAGCTCAATTCTTCCTCAGCAGGCCGCAGCCGCAGCGCCTCGTTTTATCCACGTGAGAGAGAAGCTAAAATCAATCAGATAACAGTCACACTCAAAATAAAAGAAGCAAGACACGGCTGGTGCAGACAAACCAGAGAGCCTGTAGGGCACATTGTCAGAAACAGAAATCTTTGACCCGTGACTCTGTACTCTTAATTTATATTTACATTTTGGGGGCACAGGGCAGACATCTAACAAGCGCCGTAAGGTTCATCAATATAGCTCGAGTCCACTTTCCTGTAATTTATCCTCCTTTCACATTTATGTTCACGAGTCAGATGTCTGTGGTTAAAGGGGACACATAGCGTTCATTTTCTGGTTCACCCATACTTGTATTTTTGGTTTCTACTTGAACATGTTCACATGCTTTAATGTTCCAAAAAAAAAAAAACTTGCTTTTTCTCATACTGACTATCTGAGTATATTTGAAAAAAATGATTTACATAATTTCTTTTTTTTTGCAAAAGGGATTAGATGTGGAGTTGCTTGGCATATTCTTTTGTAATCATTGTGTAGGTTTTGCTACAACACTGACTCACCTCAAGTGGGTCTCCATTTTCTAAAAAACTAATTATGTGACGTCGAGAACCCACTGTCTGCACCCGTCTTGATTTAGGATCCTTATGCAAAAGGTATTTTGTCTTCTTGTATAATGCATTTCTATTTATTTTCAAAATAAATAAAAGTCAGAGCAGAATTTCGCTTTCGGGATACTTTGAAGTTGACAGAACGTATTTCACTTGAAGCTGTTCCAAAGGAATCAGGATCCCCTGATCTGCTCTGCTGAGTGCTTCTGTCAGTTATCTGTAACAGCTGTCCAGTGCAGAGCATTACACACTTGTCACATGGGCATTATAAAATACTTCCTGCTTCATTTTGAGTCATTTGCAGCTTGTTTATTTCCCTCATTGTAGCTTATCGAAAGCTTCATCAATTTACTCAGCACCTTTCAGCCTTCGGTTTACAGGTCAAGTATCAAAAATAGAAAGGGAAGAGCGGTCAGATGTAACCGTGGCATGAATTTCTCATAGCAGTGTATTGATATTACATCCATATCTCACTGTGAAATTATGCCAGACAACTATTAAAATAAGATTTCCTCTTTAATCGACAATCTTTTCATCCTGGCGGGGATGAAAAGGTGATAGGATGATGACCTTGTACTTTATTACTTTCCTATTTAGTTTGTTGTTAAGCTGTTTATCACAATGTCTGTTTAACAGCTCAGAATATACTGTCACAGAAACACTGCACTTTGAAAATATACTAAGGCTCTATTAACAGTCCCGAGGTCAATGGCATAATGCAAAATATGGTGGTGACAAAACCTTAAATTATTTTGCGAAAGCGAGATTGAAAAAAACATGGGCAAAATTAATACTACATCTACATTTTCGCCTTCCAAACACTATTAAGAGGCTGTTATTTAAGTCCTAACATTTCAGGGAATCCTGATGGTGCTGGAATACCTTTATGGTTTACTCACAGTTCATGTCAACAGTCAACTCACGTTAATCCCGCTGTATATTGTACGCACCCTTTCATCAGTTCTCCTCTTAAACATCAATTTTCAGCATGGTTGAACTGCTTTTTGTGCTTTCAGAACACATTCTTGGTATTTTGAGACCGGCTCCGCGCAGTGATTGGGTCTCAGGCAGAGGCTGATTAAAGCGCGACACATCAGGCACTTTCCCGGGTAGCCTCGAAAATCAGCAGATCTCCCCAGGACCCCAATAGTCAAAGAAACAAAGAGTTTTAATCAAGCTGTTGATGCATGCGTTTAATACTAATGGCTTCATCAGACACACTTTTCACTGGTTTAATGTTGACTAGCACACTGTATTTATTAGGACACGCTTTTTCTGTACACTAATCTTAACGCCATTATCGTAGAAAAGGGTTAGTCACAGCATGTGTCACTGCCCAGGGGTGGGAGAGGGGATTTAGGGATATTTTTGTGCCAAGCGCCTAGGGCTCTGCTGGTCTTTTCCCTTACACAAGTCTATAAAAAAAAAGCTGAATCTAACATACTAAATGTGCTGTGTGCAGATCATTTTGCTGTCTGTTGTACACATTATTATATTTGTGACGTAAAATTACTCAAAAACTGAGGTAACAGGACTGTGCAAATGGGAAACGTTTAATTTTTCCGAGAGAAGTGTTCGCACAGTGATCATGTTGAAGTAAATAGTAGCCAGTTGAGAAAGCTCCAATCTCACTGTTTGCTATCAGTCTGTTTATGCTGAAGTGATACTTGACTAAACTGTGCAATAGGCAAAAAGCAGCTAGACAAGAGCTTGGCTCTCATGCTCAGATTTCCATATTTATTGCCTGAAATCCTGCAGGGAGTTCAACTGAATGCCAATCGTAGAGCTGACTCACTGAAACAAATATGCATCTGCAGCCTGCACACTGCAACCCAGACCCCGTACTGTATGACGCTTGATTGATTAGAATCTACCTTTTCAAGCTAAACGTTATAGTGTACGTAGCTCGCCGTGTCAGCGCGGAGACAGTGATGAAGCCCACCGGCTGCTGTTCTGTGTCGTAACGAGACCACAACAACAACCTCTATTTATAGAGCGCTCCTCCAAAGCAACGCTTCGCACAAGGTGGTAAAATCTAATCAGCAGATTAGGAAATCATTACAATTTCTAATCAAATGAATGTCAGTAATCTAAATAAGAACCACACTATCGTACAATATTGACAAAACCCAAGATAGTTTTAAGAAGACATGTGAAAAGTAAATAGTAAATACTGACTTGACCAGCTGGTCGACATGAGATCGGTGTTTGTGCTCACGTGGTCGCAAATGATGCAAGACGTTTAACAGAAGAAGCAAGCAGAGAAAGCAGCCTTACATATTGTAAATTTAATTTGACTTCTTCTGGACTGTACTGGGTAAACATGTGCAACTGATGACCAAGGAGCACAATAAGAGCCAAAATGGCAGGAATTGAATTACACTGAATTACAAGACTGTCCAGGAGTGTCTTTTACGTCTAAATGGTTGTGCTTTTGTTTCAAGAATGTGTGTGTTCATGGACCTTGTGTGTATTATTTCCTGCGTATGATTTGTCTTTAATAAATAGCACTCCATGTCACAACAAAAACAAAGAAAGGAGCAGGGAGAAAAGGGGGAAATAAACAGCATTGGTAGTAAATGGAAGTGGAACTTAAAGTACATCCTCAAAGCAAACGGAGATCCATCCTCAACACGGCCTGATGCATCAAGTCCCTCCCTTGTCTCCATACTGCAGACGCCGGCACGTGCACGCACCTTCGAGCAGAGACGTGTCTAATTCTTCTGATGCAAATGTATGCATTGCCATTGTGAACTACGAGTCAATTATAGCGCCATGGTTATTCTGAGTGGGCTGAAGGTGGAGGCACCTCAAGACATTAGTATGCCAATGTGTTTAAAGGCCAATTTCACCCTGCATGCCTCTGGAACAAAACCCTCAAAGAATTTGCATTTCAACAGAATATCACTTTTCACTGCCTGTTTATGAATCTGCGTCCCATTGGTGCTCCTATTTCACATTACCTAGCCTGGATGCATAATCACTTTTGTGTCAAATTGTCTTCATTGAGTTGTATTAAGGAGAAGAAAAAAAACGGGGATTATACTTCCTCAAATTTAACTGAGAGCCGGCGTCAAGTGTACAATATTGTGTTTTTATGCAATATATTCCTCATTAAACACAGGATAACAGGGATGCATTGACAGTATTCATCGCTCTCCGGACTTAAACGTGGGTTTCCTCGTGCTGTGTGAGGAAATATTGTCAATCATATGTTTCACACCATTCTGAATAGATTCTCAACTTCCTCTTACAAAAGGACAAATTAGAGCACTGTATCTCCTGAGCGGCCCTCCGTCCCTCCCTTTATCATTGGTGGTAATGACAGCTTTACACAGGGAACTAATTAGCCGGTTTTCTCCTGTCACTGCTGCCACCAGATGAGTGTAAGCAAGGTCTCACTGGGGGAGAGGAAAGCCTTCGTCTCTCACGCTTCTGCCTTCTCAACTGTTTCCATAATTTCAAATGTTTGCCCGCTATATTTCTCTTTCGCTAAAAAAAAAGCGAGGTGTTTTCATACTTTGAGCGGATAATTGCAATTAACAGCTAAATAAGCATGTAGTGTATGAGTGGATCCCAAATGCAACACTGAATACCTCTGCTGAGAGATAGTAATTGAATAATAGATTCTTCCCCAGAATTTAAAAGCTTAATGTGATTTATAGCATTTCAAAGGCTGCTCTCAAACAGTTTTGAGTGTATGCAGTGTGCACTGTATGTCAAGCGATGCTATTAAAAATACAGCACTTGCCAAAACAAGCACACAAAAAAAAAGAAACTTTCTAAAAGACAATTTCTCACTTTGAAATGTTTTTAGCCTGGAGCATACAATAAATGAGGCTCCGGTGAGCAGGCAATAACTTTTGTCAACAATATACACTAAATGTTACGGGCTGGAGATGTGCAGTATGTCGTTGAACAGAATCCTACAAAACAACCACATGCAATGTATTTTTACCAACAATAATGTAATGTAGGAAGCACAAAAAAGTAGTTAAGAGAAACGTACTTAGCCACTGTTGCTTTTGTAGATTAGCAATACTCGTGGCACGCCAAGCACACAATTTCTGTTTTCATGTTAATCTTTTTTCTTTCTCCAAATGAAAGGAGAAAAAAATTATTGAACTGTATGTGAATATTAAATTAAAGAAGCTGCCACCATGAAATCAGTGACTTTGCTGAGGTGCACTCTAAAGTCAGCAAGGAAAGGAGCACTATGAGTGCAGACTTCTACAAGGTTGGTGAAAAAGGCATACAAGTACATATCAAAGGAGAAGAGCATGTCAATTATTTATCAAAGTAAGGAGAAATCACAAGGCAGACGTGTAAACAAAGGTAAGCTTCTCCAGCATGGTGCTGGAAACAGAAAATGGACAGGGCACATCGAGGCCAGCTCCATATCAGTCATAACTACACGAGAACAGCAAAAAAAAGATAGAATATAATTAGAAACTGACAAAAAAAATCCAACTTCAAGTCATTCTGCAAACGAGTTGAAACGATTCATCTTTCATTTATTTCTTTGACCACACACCGCCGCGAGAGGCATTACCGTTTCTACATGTGTATACTTCAGTGTTCTTTGTGACCCATAAAAGCTGCGGGTTGCAGAGGACCCTGCAGCATCTGTAGCTTTGTTTATCTGTGGAAAAGGTCAGCGTCTGCACATTTTCAACGTCTATGGTATTTACCTCAATTTGCAAACATGTAAGCGCTTGTGCACAAGCAGTCAAACTTGATTGCATTTACTGTGATGCGTTATAAACATATACAGCGCGGTGTTTGCATACATAAAATGTAATTTACATCAGACTCACACACTGAAGAACTCTGAAACGTGAGAGTTCTGGTTTGATGTGGACCCACATGAGAAATATAATCTATTCTGTTTAAATGTCTAGAAGGGGGGAAAAAAAACGGAGTGACCAAACCAGTGAACCGTGAACTTGGTTAGTGTCACATTTGCAGTTCCATTTATCACCTTCAATACTGTGATATAGGATCCCTGGAGGGGCTATATATAAGAAGCAGACACACAGCTCCTCCTCTCACTGCTTCTACTGACAACAGAAGCCCGATTCTCCCACCTGCAAAGTCTCCATCTGCTCCCCCTGCACAACACAACAACAGAAAGCTGCACAACCCAACACACTGTCAAGGCAACCTTGACTGTAATACCCTGTGACGGGTTGTATTTGACACAGGCATATCCGCTTGATGCTTTGCAGTTTTTTTTTCCAGCAGTTACAATTGTCTACAGAATAAATGCATTCGATGGTGCTATGAGATATTTTTTCTGTCTTTCCAAATTACATCCTGCCCGTGTTATTTTTTTTTTTTGTTATTGCATCTCAACTCTTCAAGCTGCAGGTCTGCAGCGCATCAGCGATAGACGGTGCAGCACACGGAGAGATGGAGAGGAGAGAGGGTGAGTATAGGTTTTGGTATGGTTTTAGTTATTCATGTGTAACTGCCCTTAAGACAAAAAAAAAAAAAAATATTCTCCACTATCTCACAATACAGGGAACGTGTAGTAGAAAAAAGAAACGCAGATCCCAACAACCTTAAGAGAGGAGATTTATGGGACCTCCATGAAGTGAATCTTCCATACAGAAAGTGATGGAGGAATGAGGGCACTTTAACTCCCATTACTATGTGATCAAAAGTCGTTTCTCACTCTAGATTACCCAGTGGAGGCACAGTGGGATCCTATAAAGACGGACCTGAAATCCTGAGAGATAAGGTATTGGCGGGTAACAATGGCGAGAGCGTGAGGGGCACACATTTCTCTTCATTAAGCGATAAATAATGCAGGGGGAATCATATGAATAATTTTCTTCCTAATGGATATTGCATGCTGAGAAAGGAATTCCAGTTCCAGTTTTTAAAAATTTAGCATGTGAAATGATGCGTCGCTATGTGACAAAGTGATTTTTCAGGGCAAGAAGAGAGTAGCGCAAATGCATCAGAAAGCTTTGGGAAAAAAAGTGAGACTGAGAGAGGAGAGATGCTGGGACTTTTCCCATCAAGTCAGACGGCATCAAATTACTTATCCTGCCAGGCCTCGCCTCAGATGTGCTGGTAAACACCAATATATTTGATCTAATTGTTAAACATTCGGGGTGTTATAAATCATTTCTATACTGCTCTACTTCTCCTTCAGACTGGGAAGTCGAGAACTCTGCACAACTGAAACCCATTCAAACAACTTTCTATATCCCTCACCGCATATAACTTGCAATATGTTTGGTCTGCTTATGTTTAGCTTTTATTATTTGTCTTTGTCTACTTGCAGAGCTGGTGACCATGAACACAAACTCTTCTAACTATCCTGAAAATGATCCGGGGAATGCAACCAGCACCAGAAAAAAAAATCAAGTTGAGACTTTGATTAGGAATCGATACGGAAATAGCTGAACGGTGTGAAAGAAATTGAATTTCCCATCTGTCTGAATACAGAACGTCTCAGACGTTATTCTCTTCATCAAAACTCTGAGATGCGTATACATAGGAAATGCACCTGCCATCACTCGATAGATGGGAAGCATGACAAACTATGGAAATTCAAATAGCATATCTGATAACGCACCGAGGCTCTTTCATTACGGCTGAACGTTCGGATGGATGAGTTTTAACATCCCGATGAAATGTATCTTCTTGCTGTCAAAGCGTGTCATAACTTGCAGTGACACATCTGTACAGATATGAAGGAAGGAGCAAAAGCATATGCCAGTTTACAAAAGCCGGGAATAAAGGACGTGGACTTCTTTCAGGCCCCTGTGATCATACCTGCATTCAGCAGCATGACATACAATATGCATATGTTATCAAAGTAAAAATCTGGCATGAAACTTTAATGAACAGTGCAACAGAGGGAGCAGTGCGAGAGCAAAGCTGATATGCTGAAGGCAATGTGGAATTGTTTTAACGAAGCGTAACGGACAAGACGCAGGGAACCTGGGAGAAGGAGAACAATCGCTGTGGGCATTTGCATTTCACATGTGAATGTGAGAGCCACCTCTGCAATTATACATACCACTGAGTTAGGACATGGCTGCAATCCACAAAGCAAATTCCCATGCTTTGAAAAGAGCCACAGTTTGCCTGGGGGACTTGGCAGCTCAGGTGGCAAGCATGGTTAATTTCGCCATTTGGGAGAACTTGTAAGCTTTAGTTTACACGGTCAGCAGCTAAACGTTACTTTCCCATCACCATCTGATCTGATTTGTCGTCCTTGGACTAGACTCTCTTTATCTTACTTTAAATTGCCGAACACTTCCACGAGTGAGCTGCGTTGCCCCGTTTTCCCAAAGCAAACAGCACAACACGATTCCAGCAGCAAATTGGGAGAACTGTCCTAGAGCATCAGCAAAGTTTGACCCCCGCCTACATGCAACCTATTTTGAAATCAGATTGCCCCCCGATTTACCTCCACACACCAGACAGCATTAGTCCGCACCAGGGCTGGAGTTGCTAGGCAACTGAAGACACTTGCTGCAGACTGAAATGATTCTTTGATTCAAAGAAAGATCTTATATAATGCCTTACAGGGGATACATTGTATTTAATTGCATAAAAATTGTCTTAGTAATTAGAATGAATGTAATATTGTGGTATTTAATCATCAAGGAACAGTCTTCCCTGAAATGGGTTTCCCTTCAAGTTTGACTTCAGTTCCAGTAGTTCTGCTGGTATGAATGGGAATTGTCAAAAGAAAGTGTGCACACAGAGACACACTTCATGCATAATGATTTCCTGAATAGTAATTCAAATATTAAGTTAATGCGGGGTAATGATTCCGTGTGTGTCGATGGTGACTTTGTTTAAGGTCAAAGGAGCATCAAAGCGTTATGAGGAGAAGTCTCCCATGTGTTGCATCTTAAACAGGCTTTTCTAATGATCCCCAAATGTTTGAAAACACATGTACATTAGCATGCAGTAAAAATGGTCTGATACATGGGCCGTCACTCTTTGTCACATTAGTTTGCTTGTGTGAAAAAGAAAAAAAAAATGCTGCAATGCTGCACTACACCAGCTTTCCACTGTGCGAAAAAAATGAGACTATTTCAGTAATATGTTAATTGTGGTTCATCTAGTTAACATAATATGTGGGTAGTCTGTAAGAGCTGTAATTACCATTTTCTATACGCTTCTCGTGCTGCAGAGACCCCTGGGAAATTACCAGGGTTAAAGGTCGTGTGGTAGGAGCTCCGTGCTGTGGGTGACCTAGAGAAGCTTCCTGGATATGAAGGCAAACTGGCTGCAGGGAAATACATAACTTGCATGTGCACGGATTATCTAAATCATGGGTGAGGAAGCTCATAAATATGCATATTCATTATCAAGTGCTGCATCCTTCTCACTGAATCCATCATGAAGATTAATGAATATTATTCAGTCAATCATGAGTTACTGTAAGCAGCAGTTTCAAATGTGAGCAGACAGCATCACCTACTGACTGAAGGCAGTACTCAGCTGCAGACATGCGCCTGCTTTTTGGAGGGATATCATATTCGACTTTAATGGCCTTGATTCTACAATTATTTTGTGAATTCCTTGAAGCACCTTTTACTTTTGTAATCCTAGTTTGAGCTGTCATTTCTATATATTTCATCATCTTCATAGCCTCACAGTAATAAGGTCCATTCTGAGAGGCTGAAAGTGTTCGTATTCAAGATTATGTTTCTGCAGCTAATGCAGACATACAAACAACAGATAGATGGGCTAACTGAGAGGATTTTTGTTATTGTTTAACCTAGTAGGCCTAATATCCCTTAGGCCTTCAGCACTGAACCCTCAGGCAAGGTTATGAAATAGTATAAAGGCAAATGGGATAGCATTTGGCTTTGAAATGTTGCCTCGTCATCACCAACACATTGTGGGTTTTAGTTTTTTACTGCCTGATTAAAAAAGCCTCTCGAGATGAGAGGTATTTGTAAAATAATCTGTTTACTTGTTCTTGTGAAGAGCTTTAATAAGCATAACTAAAAGAATTGGTTGGTGAATAAATCGAGTGTGTAATAAAGCCTCCGCTCGCATTCCCCTGATTTCATGTGTTTTATGTACTCTTAAATCCTTAATGTGAATTTTTCTGTGTGAATTTATTTTGCCAGGCTAAACACATACAGTATGACGACCTCTCTGTTCACCCATTTTACGCCTCTAGGCTTCCCCTGTGTTTAACGCCACAACTCTATGAATTAAATAAATTCTCTCTGTTAAAAACTTAGGGAAAAGTGTGCATAACGCACTGAACATATCTGTAAAAACCCTCACAGGCTTTGCAGGGACAAGCCTCAAAGTGCGTGTGGACTGAGATTGGGCCATATAAAACACCTCCAGTGTTGAAGTACATGCAGTATAGTATATCACCACCAGCTGTCACTGCATAACCATCGGTCAGACATGAGCGGAGTTTCAGTTGTATGAATACAAAACCCAACGGGTGTAAATCCTAAATAAGTAAAACTCAGACATATCGCTACATGGCACGTGTTGGTCTCATTGAGCCTTTATAAGGAGGGACATTTACAGTCAGGTCTAAATTCAGCAAACACACACACACACACACACACACACACACACACACACACACGCACGCATGTACATGACAGGAAACAAAAGCTTGAGTTTAATTGATCTTTAATATTTGTGTTTGCTGTTTGTTCATCTTTTCTACTTTAGCATGCATCTCAGTGACAAGTTAAATGAGGCACAACATGACTACTTTGACTTCACACACATAGACATTGTAATGTTATGAATCAGGTAGGGGTGAGAGATTTCAGTTTCTCCTGAAGTCAGGTTCCTGTGCTGCTCGTCGGTCTTGCTGATGGATCGGTTCCTCCTGTTGGTTGGGTTGCGCTGCAGCAGCAGCACACACTGGCTCCTCAGTTCTTTGTTCATACAGAGCAGGATTATGGGGCTGGACAGTAAAGGCAGGTCCAGCAGGAAGTCTCTGACCATCTCCTGACACACAGTCAGGTGCTCCATCAGTGCAAACACAGCACCTGCAGTAGACATACAGTGTGGTTACTTCCTACATCAGTAAGCGGTTTAGTACGTTAAATCATATATACAAAGTTGTATTTGTGGAACTGTGAACTGCTACATAGGGCTGTTACAGTACATTTGGAGAACATGTAAATTATTATTGTAGTATTCCAAACATGTTAGGGCTCCACATAGGTTTACAATAATTATTACATTTTCATTAGAAAATCACAATATGTAAAGTGTTAAAGTTAAAGAAAGCGCTCACATTTGTTTCAGTCGACATGCATATAAATATATATATATATATATATATATATATATATATATATATATATATATATATATATATATAGAGAGAGAGAGAGAGAGAGAGAGAGAGAGAGAGAGAGAGAGAGAGAGAGAGAGAGAGAGAGTTTTTGATTGCTGTAAGTCGTCTTTGAGAGTTTTCTCTGAAGCGACTTCAGTGTTGGTAATTGTGGACTCACTGAAGCGAATAGGAGGCTTCAGCAGTGTGAGGACGTTAAGAAGGGATCACATAGACAAGAGGAACAAGACAGCGTCCAACAACCATTAACGTCCATGTGAGCAAGTAAATATTGTTTCACAAAAGACCAACTTTAAAATGTGTCAAACTAGCGAGGAGAAGCAACCCTCAAAAGACAGTGAAATAACATGTACTTACCAGGAACATGTGCCGTGAAGGTGATGAGGGATATGAAGCTGAACAGTTTGACCAGGTGCACGTTGACCTTCTGGCTCCTGCGCATCACCTTGGCGCTCCTGATGATGGTGTGTAGAATGTGAGTGTAGAAGTACAGACTTAATGGAAGAATCACGGCGGTCTTCACCAGCAACAGGAACCTCACGACTTTATCATTGATGAAGGAGAAGCAAGTGAGTTTGACAGGATCCAGGTGGGCCACATGGCGGCCCAGAATCCACAGGGTCAGCTCCTTCAGGCAACCAGGAAGGACAGGAAACACAAGCTGCAGGGCCAGGAAAAGCCTGCTGTTAACCAGCCGCTTACAGTCACATACCACTGTCAGGTAGAGAGAGAAGGTAATAAGGTAGACGTAGCAGAAGGACGCGGAGCTTGTCAGGTGTTTGACGCTCACCATGACGTCGCACAAGCGAGCGCCCAGCAGCCAGCGACCGTGCTGCTTCCAGTGAATGGTCATGGGCCACAGGCTCAGGTTGACGAGGTTGCAACAGGTGCTTCCCAGGATGAACATCGCCACATTGCCCCTTATCTTGCTTCGCCGGCTGAGCAAACAAGACACCAGGGACAGCAGGATGGAGATGTTCAAGCAGAAGCCAGGGACCAGGAGCAGGACTTTAGAGGAGGCGCAAAGGCTCAGGTAGTTGGAGATATCGCACAGGGAGGAGGACGTCTCATTCATGGCAGACCGGTAATGAAGGCAACGGCGATCGCAAAGGCAGAGGGGGCGACTGACTTTCCTCCGTGTTACAAAATGCTACACAAGATGAGCCTGTTATACTCTTGGGTAACAAATACAGTTTGTGCAACATGTGAAATGCAGACTCACACTCCCATCATGTAAACATGTTTTCTTCCTCCGTCTTACCTCCATGTCCAATCACCTTGACTTTGGCTTCTTCTGAAGCTTTTTGTTGCTAAGACTATCCCCCAGTGGACCCAATTACAAAGGATTGAGTTCATAATCCCCTTCCTCTAGTTTTAAGCCTCTCATAAAACTGCAATTCGTGATCACCAACTTGACAAATGGCTAGGACGTAACCTCTTCTTTCCCAGTGATGTTACAGAGCTTTATTCATGCTTTCATCAGATGTCAATGACCACAAAACACCCTTTATGTTTTCACACTTCAGACGGCATTTATGTTTTTACTAGTGATTAGTCCTCTATTATCCACGGCTCTTATTACCGTTCTAATTGTTCATTCCTGAACACAAACAAGGTGATTTTGCTCAAATGCCATGATGAGACTGGGATGTGCATTCACCCTTCAGTTATTAAGATCTGTCCATGAAATATCGTGGTTTGTTAATTCTAGGTTGCGTTTCATTTATTACCTTGCGATCCACACGTCATTACCCAGCAGCAACCTCCCGCTCTACCAGCGCGGAAATAGTCTTAATGAGAATGGAAAACGCATTTGTTTACTTCTCTGGGGCTTTATTAATGTGACACAGAGTCTGGTTGATTAAGTAGCTAACCACTCTGATATTATCTAAAAGCAACATACAAAAATGACCGACATTCAGCATTTAAATGTGGGATTCAGTGTTGGATTTAATGCATTTGCACAACATGATGATGCTGTCCTGTGAGCAGGTGTGTGTTTACTTATCTCCGTGGATGCTCTTGCAGACTCTCACATAAGGGGAGAGGGTTCACCGATGACACAAATTGCAAGTATTATGAACTATTGGATGTATGCTTATTTGTACATACATTCCTGGTCAACACAGAATGAATGCTACTGACTTTGTAGTTAACCCCCAGCAGGTCAAAATGTATTTCTTCCGGTACTTAATTAATCCCCCAAAAACGTCTTTGCATCTGTCTCAGCTAAACATTACAGTTAATTAGCAATTGTTAGCACGACATAGACGGTGAATATCATTGCGGTTCTGAGCATTGCCAGCTAGCACAAGCATTTAGTTCAAAGCATCACTGTGCGCAAGTGTCACACAGTGCAGGTAGCATGGCTAAAGATATTCAGAATACATGTAGGCATTGTTGCGATTAGCGCAGGGTTGTCGTGCGGTGTGGGAGTGAACTTGAACTGAAATTGCCCATTTGAATGGCCAATTGATCATCGGTTACATGATTGGCTACGACGGTGTGACATTGTGTTGCGTTTCTCCACAAGCGCATTCTGTTTCAACTTACACTTATCATGAAGACATGTGTACAATGTATGTACCTGCTCATTACAAAGAAGTATTTTTTTATGAATGCTTTGCAGGTCTCATCAGAGCTTGTTTGTTTGCTTTTGGCATCGCTGCCTGAGTTATTCCAGCAGGCGATCTGGGATAATTGGTCAGCATGAACAGGCCTGTCTCACGCATGGAGGGCCACTGTGTTCTTCACATGGCATCCAATCGGGCTGCAAGAGAGATGTGATCACTTAGCAGGCAGAGCAGGACCCCGCTGCAACTTTATATCACAGGCAGCGAAATCAGAGCACATCAATATACTCTGTTATCTAATATTGCTGTGATTTAGTTCTTGCTTTTTTCAACCAAGTTAGACAGTACACTTAAAATAGGAATGAGGGGGAGGAGGGATGCAGTGGTCCTGGAGTGTTGTTATTCAGACTCGTATGTAAATGCTCAAGGCTATCAGTTTGTGTCCCTGATGGATTTCAGCTTCCACTCCCTCCAGCACTGGGTGCTCTGAAGACTGACAGACAGGCAGACAACAGTGAGAGGAGATGTTCCTGAAATTGATTGAAAATCAGAGATGCTTGCAGGAGTGGTTTGATCAAAACAGACTGCAGAGCAAAGGGTTGGAGTGATAGAAAGAGGAGATAGAGAAATGGAGACACGGCGAGAGGGAGCGCTGTCAGTCAGTCGTGAGCATAGATCGGCCTCAAGGTGACAACTCCTTCCATGAGATGGCTTTCCACCGAGGGTAATGGAGCTTAGGTCTCGTCTCACAAAAAGCAATTTATAGCTAAGCCAACGGAGCTCTGAGAGAAACAGAGTCTCGCTCAGTGTCAAATATTTTCGGCAACAAATTGTGCTGTGTCAGGCTTAAAGATTTCTACCTGAGGCCCAGAACAGTCTCTGCCGAAAACATGCCGCTTGCACAAGAAGGAGAAGTTCAGGTTCTAGAAGATCAAAAGCATGCAAACAGCGGTAAACAAATGCTTAAAGACATTACAGCCAATGTAACCATAGGCTCTATTAACCACCCTTCTCCTGGAAAATCCTTTCAAACAGCACAAGTTGATTAATTACAAGTAGAGATGCTGCTATCGTATTACTGCTGTGCTCTATAGTTGAAGTAAACTTCACAGGAAAGTTAATGTAAGTTCATATAAAATAGGAGTGCTGTTAAGTATGAATATCTCATGAATGAATAATTTCTCTAAATCAGCCCAAAAGACCCCTTAAGGCTAAACTGACTGTCGGGGGAAATAAAGCTCCATGCATTTATAATGTAGGACACTAGCCCTGTATGCTTTTAGTGCCATCTGTGGTGGCTGGACGGATGGATCCAATTTTGCTGGGAAGTATCATCTTCCACCTCAAAACTGACTGGCTGTGGGCCAATAAATCCTGATGAGGGTTACAACTGGGCCCTCTCCAAATTGTTGTTTAGACGAAAATCCCCAAAATATGGCTGGCCTTGGCTGAATAGGATTTAATGTTGCTTCTAGGGAAATGAAGAGACTTCTGTGTAAATCGCTCAAGCAGGCACACCACACCCCAAATCACAGACTTCATTCTCTAATCTCCTCGCCAATATTCCTAAGCTTTTGTTTTGCACACAGACTATGTCGTACGAAATCTCACTCGAGCAGGAGATGGTGGTAAACTCAACAAAGCTTGGATAAACAAGAAAGTTAACTGCGTCAAACGATTTTGGGAGTGGACCACATGATATGGCCCTCTTAGTGAAGCCAAAGGGAACACACAGGTTCCTCGTATACTTTCTGTGTGCATTGTTTTAATTGAGAAATGCACACAACTGAATTGTGCAGTCCATTGTATACATTATAATCTCACATGTTTTTTCCCCACATGCATTGAAGCCAGATACTCTTTCTCCCCAGCCTCATCTCCTCTCCCGATTGAAGTACTAATTATGAGACAGACGAGTCTTTGTCCGACAGCAATTACCAGACTCAGTAATGTGTATTGCAGACTGTAGAGATTTCCCTGTTGGTTGAAATGTTTGGAACTATCCCACAACTCTGCCCTTAAATCCGATGCACTGCAGCATGGATCTCATTTGACCTTCAGTCTGTTTACATCAGTGTCTTTATAGCCGCCTAAGCCTGGCATGTAAATTCTTATGGATCCAGGCTCCGGGGTGTATGCCTGTGTAGGCTTGCCTGTGGAAAAACTCAAGGACAAAGGCGGGTTTAAGAATCCGAGACCTCTCACACATTTTTATAATCATCTCTCAAGTGTACCAAGTGTGTATGGCGAATTTGTGTGGCGTGACGACCGGATTGAAGACAAACGGGGAGCAGCAGGCTAAACTCCCCTCTGATTACACCATCATCTCTGATTTGCGACGGGCCCCGAGCGATTGTTATGGTTACTGTATACTGTGAGAGTAGAAAGCTGTGTGGTTAATGGCACTTAATGCTGCTGTAATGGGAAAACTACCACACAGGAGTTGATATGGTGTTAAGTCTCCTTTCAAAGCAACGGAATGGATCGACCAGCTTTGTATTGTTTGTGCAGGGGTTCGCCTTGCATGGCACAACAGCTGTGCGACTGTACAGTATATTCTCAGTTTGAACGGTTGTCTGATAAGTGAATATTGTTTCCTCTTACCGAACTGATATGCTAATGCCTCCAATTACCTACAGTAATCCCATTTCAACTGCCTCTTTTCTTCCATAGGGAGGAAGAGGAGAAATCTGACTGGACAAAAACATTCCTTGAAAAAAGCTGCAACAGAAGCAGCGCTGCAGACTGGAAGCAGAGCAGCAGAGGAAAGGAAGACATGAGTTGTCCAATAAGAAAATAAACTAATAGGAACAAATAAGTATGATACATGTAGTGTATTTGTGAAAAACTATTAAGTTATAAAATAGCCATAATGTTGATGTTGTGATTCTGTTTAGGCAAGCAATGAAGGGTTAGCTGGCCCTGACGGCCCGCCACTGCTTGTATGCATTGTTATTGATAAAAACAACAACAACATAAAACAAGACCAAACAAAAAAAACGTAACCAATATCTAGCTACGCATCAACCACTTCAAGCTGTGGTTTGGATCCAGGATGTTGGATTAGCATTGATAAATCTGTCGCCTTAGCTGCTGTCCATGGTGCTGATCAGAGGCTGGTTTCAGGATGAGGGTTGCATGGTAACATAGCAGTTGTCTACTTTGCAATAGTCTGGAGAGAACCTTTATTTTCTCTCTTGGTTGAGACAAACCATACATTTCATCAGGGGCCAATCACAGGACGTGGTTTTAAGCATTTGAATGAAAGACAATTTAAGAACTGAAAGAAATCTGCCAGTTGGAGAAACATAGCTTTCTAGCTACACGGCTACATTCATGAACTATATTTACTTCATGTCTGTCCAAAATGTTATAAATTCAGCATTTAATCCAATTCAACATTTGTGGGAAATTGTTCTCATTAGCACATCAGTTATTGCGTTTTGGTCAAATTTCTTTGACGTAACAGTGACCTGTGACCACCAAATTCAACACAGTTCAACCTTGAGTACAAATGGAAGTTTGTGCCAAATCTAAAGAAATTCCCTCGAGGTGTTGTTGGGATATTGCATTCACGAGAATGGACCGGATGGATATAGTAACGGTAGGACAGACTACCTGAAAACATTGTGCTTACAGCCCCAGATATCGCCGTCGCTGAGGCAGAAAGATTTCAGTAGAAAAATGGCCAGATAAAAAGGCCCTAAGGGAATATGAGATCAATTCAGCTGTATAAATGGTTGCATGTTGACTCTTACTGCGGATCAGCATCAAAAGTGTCATGTGAGTAGCGTGTAAGGGCTATTAAAGTGCTCGCTATCCATTTAACCCACATAAACTTTGACCTTCGTTTGGCAGCCTCTGTCCTCAGAGCCTCTGCAGTGAACAGCAACATAGTCTTCGTTAGACACACACACGGTTTGGGCTGGGCCGGTGTCAACGTTTCAAATTGGTCCCATATTAAGCCAAACGAAGGAACAGCATACCGTTTTTTACCACAAGGTGTCACATTTGACTCAGCAGCCGCTCCAGAGTGAAACACAATGAGAGTGAGAAAACCCACAAATGAGAGTGAGACCACTCTTGCAGTGTTTACACGATGCCTTGTCTATGCTTATTGGCTCACCTCTTTTGTCGGCATTAAATCCAAAATGTTGCCATATTGGCACAGGTTTAGTTTCAGTGAGAGAAGTTATTTTAGTTATTGATTGGATTATTTGCTACGCTTTACTCACTTGATGGAGGGTGGATTGATACTCATTACATTTGATGGGCCTTGTCAAACAGACGTCAAAACCGGAAATAGAACAAAAAGACACGTCTTTATAGCATTTCTCTATAAGCTGATTTAAAAATCAATTCACAGAAAACTTGCACTTTGTAGCGACATCAGGGGACTTTTATTTGGCTATGGCTTTATACTTATATTAATAAACTTTCTTTAAAATTCAATTATGCATACACAGCAAATGTGTATTGATAAATACTAGTGGATGATAGTAGTGGATTATAATATGTGGGCAGAATCTCAAATTTTCCAGCCCATCATGTGACAAGTTACAAATGTGTCTCTAAAACAGTGTAAGTCCTTTTCGCCATCGACTTTGAGAGCCTGGTCCTCTACTGGAGGGATGCTGCTGTTAATCGGCCATGAATGCTCAGCTGACGTCAGGTGAACGTGGTCCACTGTAAATGATCCACATCCTTTTCATTCCCATTGACCCATTCAGTGACCTCTCGTGCCCCCCATTGATGAATCGACATCCGTCATGATTCCTCCACTTGATTTTTTCAGGTTCTTGCTTTAATTTGCACTCCTTCGAATGCAAATTCAGACCGTGTCAAGTTAAATTGATGTCCACCTGGATAAAGAGGTGCATCCGTTCCTCATGTTTGAGCCAATAATGTGTGGAGAACGTATGCGTACAATGCGCAGCAGTATGAGCAGCATACACATGAGACCTCTCGGTAATTCTACTCAGTAGTGATAATTGACATTTCAAATCTATATTGACTACCATCTGACGGATCTTTTATTTTTTTTGGGCATTGATAAATTGTAACTATAACAAAGCAATTTTTTAAGTGGATCCAGCAGCCGTGATGTGTGTCTCGTGTAAACAGCTTTGATAAATGCACTCCGCTGTGTTTGTCATCCTGTTGCTCAATCATTTTCATGCTTAAATGAAGCAATTTGTTTCGCAATCTGTTGGAGTTGATTATCCAAGATGGTGATGTCCACCTCGGTAAAAATAGAAAGCCAGTCTAGCCACCCACTTGCAACGCCAAGAGCACTACAGCAGACTTTCTGTTTCTGTTGAGAATCTGGAATGATTGCGAGGAGTGACTTCTGTGGAAGTATGCGAGAAAACAACACTTTAATTACTGTCATGAATCTTACTGGAGAGGTATTGAAAGTGTGGCATTCGTGTGGTCTCAGCACGAGCTCATTCTGGCTTCCAGCACCATGGTCATTCATCATCAGCCAAACAATACTGTGGGTGGTGGAGAGCATGATAAGAAACATGGCAAAAAAGAGGGTTCTGGGAGGGAGAGAGGTGAAGAGTATAAAGTTTCTCTCAAAACTAAGGAACATCGGATGTTTACGACAATCTGTCCCAATCCCATTAATACAAAAACACAAATGACTCCAATAACTGTAACAAATATCATAACTCCGAAAGCTGAGGCACAGCCAGAGAGGGTGTGAAATTGGTTCTTTGATCAACATTTTGCCACTCAGAAACACAATTCAATCGTTCATGTATATACGAAAATAACTGATTGATTCAATTAGTACGTAATTCAATCTCGGAGAGCTGCGCTGCTTTGAATTCTGCCCAAGCTACTTGCGACTTATATCTTGACGCTTTTGTAATATATATGCAAATCTGTTTTCTGACACATTTCTACCAGCAAATTAAGAGTGCTAGTTTCTCATAATGGCTAATCAATTCCTCATTTTGAAGATTCATTTCGGCAACAAGCATAAGCTCTCGCTCACCGTAGAAACTCTTCCGCTCAGTGATGCTTTTGCACCTTTATTTTCTATAAGAGATCAAATGGGCACCAGTTTTGGTTCTGTTTATTAAGCTTTTGCTGACACATAGTTTCTATGCTGTCGAGCAGATGCACTTTCCTGAATAATGTTCAATAGTTGGAAATTAAATCATAATATTTGCACTCTGCGACAATTTGTAGTTGAGAGCTGAAGCATTTTCTCCACCGGCCATTGAACCAACTCATTGCTACTGCACCTTGTGAAGTGTCAACAGAGTAGTTAAAATAAAAAAGGAAATAACCTGTCATGTATAATTTATGAGGCATATTAGCAAAGTTGTATTGCTTCTCGTTTTATTTGAGTGCTTGCGTGTGAACGACATTCTGAGTGTACAATGCTTTAACAACAATGACTGCATTTGTCAACGTACTGATGGCAGCGACCTCCTCATATCTGTGACCTTTGACTTGAACTTCATTTTCACATCCGTCAGATTTCTCCATACTTCCTAACTTTCAGTTTGCTAGTTTCTGTTACACTTTGTTTGACCTGACATCATTTGGATGGAGCACAGATGTGCACATGCTTTTGTGTATACGCCTGTGTGCACGAATTCTGCAACAACACATGCAGCTGTGCTTTTGTGAGTCACTTCTGTGGGCACAACAAAACACAATTACTCTGATGAACACTGGATGGCTGAGTGGTTTCCTGAGTTCACAAATCTGTGGAATCATGAGCAAACACCAAGCCCATTTATTTCACGTGGAGATAGGGGCAAAAGGGGTGAGAGATTTGAAGCAACTGTCGCCAAACATTACTGCTCACATGGCACTATACCCTATTATAAAAATTGCACTGTCCTGTATTGTGAAAGGCCCATATTGCTGCAGTAGCAAGACAGCGATCTGCAGTAGACAGGCATGGCATTATTTCTGTGTGGCAGGGCTCTTTGCTGTAGTGTGGGTTAACAAAAATAAAGCAGACCATTTTAATTGACTACATCCTCCACTACAACATTATAATGTAAAATATTGTGTTAAACCAATACACAACCTAGTTTTAGATTGACTTTAATAATGTGATAATGATGCATCAACTGAGCTTTAATTAACTGAGCCACTCATGCTGCAAAACACAAGTTGGATCTTTGCTCACAATTACCACCACTAGGTGGCACTAGTCTTCTAATCAGGAGTGTGTGCAGCTATAGGAGAGGGCGGAAAAGCATAACCACCTACCTGCAATTCACATTTACATGTCTAATAGCGCATGGGGCGCCTTCTCTCAGAGTGAAACTGCTTGAAAGCAGAAAAGAGCATTTCCCACCCACATAGCATAGCTGGAATAGCAGAGTGTGTGAACGGTATACATTTAAAATCAAACAGCATCTCTTGTCAAAATGATGAAATGGGAAAGGTTTTGCATTACCAAAGCAGCATCCACCTAAATATAGAGCACACTGTTATATGTCTGCACATCTGATTATAGAGCTATGGTGTTCACCGGCAAGTGCATGTCATATGGGCCACATATTGGATTTTCAAATGCTGAACCCACTGCATAACAAGCAAAACCTCCTAACACACTTAAGTGAGAAAGGTTGCATGCTGGTGGTGAAAGATGTCAGCTTTTCACTGATGTCGACTGGCAATTCATTCTCATGATAATGCCCATGTCCTTGATTCAGACAGAAGCTATACTTGAATGATAATGCGCTGATGGGTTTGAGCCTCAGTCTGCCATGAAACAAGCATGACAGAGTGATGAGAATGGAAACGTGCATGAAGCCGCCTGGCACCCTCCCATTTCACACCTTCCAATCTGTCCTCTTTAGACATTAATGAAAATAACAGAGCCTATTCTGAATTGAATGCCCCTTTTGTCAACCCCTTTATTCTTGAGACCATTTCTACAATTTCACAATGTTTTGGACTCATTTGTCTTTCATCTTCTCCTTGATAGAGTGCTTCCCTTTCATTGGATTACAAAGAGAAGTCATTGAGATTGTCACAGCTCTGCATTTCTGGTGTATGCTAGTCAGCCATAGTATCTTCACTGTGGGTCACACACACACACACACACACACACACACACACACACACAAACTGAAGGTCCACCGTTTCATTCCGAGCTGCAGAATAGAGATTAAAACCTTCGTTTGTCCTTCTACATGGTCAAGAACGAAGCTTTTTTACACTGTTGTCCTGACAACCACCGACATGTGAAAGTGTTAGCCACCACAAGATGTCTACTATTTTAAATTGGCTGCATCGAAAGGGGCACTTAACTGGTTAGCGCTATACAAACATGGAAAGACGTACAATATTTTTTCTTCTTCAAATTTTAGCATAGTGTTAATCTTAAAAGTGTTTGTCATTTACTGTCTGCCGCGCTTGTTTCTCCCTTCTTATCTCTGTGTTTCACCGAAGGCGGTGCTTTGAACACACACTTACTGTGGGATTTCGAACACTGGGCAGTGCTCTAACTTGTTGCTCTCGCTACCAAAATTAGCTGCTCGCTTTCAACAATGTAATACGATTACTTAAACCAAGTGAGAGTAGAAGAGCTACGAGTGAGGAAAAGGCCGCTTTAGCCGCTGGGCTAATTCATGTAGTGTAAAGTGCCATAGGCATTCAGGAAGTGCCATGTCTTAGAACTGAAACATAATTCTTGTAGATTACAGCACACTTGTAATGCACTGCAGGAGGATTTGTGTTTTGTTTTAGTAATGGCTAATGTACTGAGGTGGCTCACACAGAAACTGGTGTTGAAAAGTTGAATGGTTTTATATTGCAGACTGTTGAAGTCTGGAGACTGTGTTGAATTTTGGAAATCAGTTTGCTTGCAGTTGGATTGTAAATATTGATGACACAGCAGCCCCGTGCAGTTGTATAGAAGAGCCGCATCGATGTGACTCATCGAGCGTTCAAGTTGTTCATGTAACACTTTGTGTTTTCTATGTGTGTCTTCCCAGTGACTCCTAATTGTTTATTCCCTTCACCTGTTCTCGTGTCAGACTCCTCCCTCCTCGTGTGCTTTTCCCCCTGTGTGATCATAAAGCCCCGCCCTCATTTTTTCCACCTGTGCCTCGTTGCCTGCCTTATGAAGTCTGTCCAGTCTTTCCCTTGTCAGTTGCAGGATGGTCTTTGTCGCCCATGTTGCGCAGTGCCTTCGAGCTGTTAAGTTTTTGTTTCCAGGATCAGTCTTTGCCTTTTTTTTTGTAAAATACCTTTTTGATGTTGCCAAACCATGACTCTTGTTGTCTCCTCTGCCTGTGTTTGCCTGTGACAGTTCACAGTTCACAACGTAAGGCCAGTCAAGACTCACACATCTAGAGGACAGTAGTGTAGTGTCTTCTGTCGCTGTGGAGGTGCTTGATGATGTCATAGTGATGCCATCAGGGTTGCTTTTGGACTGAGATACAAACTAGGGATGCAGACTTTGAAAGATGTTGGTGTTTATCAAACAGTGAGGATCTAATGAAACCAATTCTATCAAGTTTCATAAAGGAAAGTGTAGTGTTTTTTTGCTCTGCAGCTTTACTATTTTTCTCTCTGCCTCTCACAAGTCCCCCATCTATAGTTCAATGCTGAGTTGCTGGATTACTCATTTAGCGTTGCTTGACATGTGATGGTGTGCTGTAGAGAAAGCATTGTATAATCACATCAAAGAATCTATGTTTTGACACCCGTTGTTTATAGTAGCTTGTTGTATGTGACACAACCATTGAAGACATTGATTTTTCAAACCGGAGACATTATTAAACTTAAGACATGTTTCTTGCTTGAAGTGTGTGTGTGTGTGTGTGTGTGTGTGTGTGTGCGCGCGCTGTAGACGTGAGATTGATTTATAACTACAGAGACACAGATTGATGAGCAGACAGGTGGCAGGGGACCAGCTCTCTCTTAGGATGGAATATGTCAGAAGATTAAAGATTAGGGTTTATTACTGCAACATGGCTGTTAACGGTGTCATTCAGGAGGGTAGTCAAGCCCAACCAAAACAAGCCAGAATACGACAGACTACAGTGACAAGGTTAAGGAGCGTCCCCACCCTTTAATATATGTGATGATATAATTTAGAAAGTACTTGACCTGAGCTGCGGTACACATAAATCTGGACAAATGTTTAGGCAGCTCTCCTACACTAAAAGTGATTCAGATACTATGTTTTGTAATGACTCCCAAATGTGATGCCGTACAGTATGATTGTAATTACAATGTCCTTCACCCACACAGCAGAGCATGAGAAATGGAAGCACAGTGAGTGCCAACTGATTTACATGCAGTAACAATATGAGCAATCACACAGACTTAATTGGACTTCAAGAAGAGCACATCAAGGTTAGCATTGTCATTACTGACAAATTCTCACCGACAAATAAGGGCTAACCTTAGCTTATGCAATGAGCAACTGACGGTTGTTTTGCAATAGACTTTTATAATTACACTTCCAGATTTACTGTGTTAATGATATACTTAATTATTGAGTCACTGGTTTTCATCATCATGTGGACTGACCTCACCAAGGAGGCATTTTCCATTGTGCTCCCTGGGCTTATCGTAATGTATTATTAGTATTCAGATAATTTCCACTTATGTAGGTCGTTCATGGAAAGGCATTTTACAATAACTATACATCTTCCTCTTGCTTGGTTCAGCGTCACAACAGATATTGTAATTTCTATATGAAGAAATAGCTTGCCTTTGAAACGCAGCAATTATTGTTTTTAGATTTGAGATACATAACAGTGTCTAGTCTGTCAGACATGATTTTATGTGAAACAGGGCCAGAATCTGCTCGTTTAAATTTGGATTCAGGCAAAGGTAGTTCAAGGACTTTAGTTGGCATAGATTCCAAAAAGGGCCTCGAGGCAAGACAACCTTCCTAAAGTAAAGAAAGTAATATCCTGCAAAATAGGGCTGTCAACAAATATTCTAAAATAAACAAGTATTCAAATAGTCGAAGAAAAAAAACTGCCATTTAAATATGAACATGTGTGGAAAAATAAAACAGCAGTGCCACACGTGCATTGAACTCATCACATGACGGGAGCTAAACAACAACACTTTCATTGATTAAAACTGAAATGAATCTTTTTTTCCGGGACTCCTCACTGGAAGGGGTCCTGATCCACACTGACTCCGTCTTCCATAAAGGTCTCTGCCCATCTGTTAACAGCAGTTGCTGGGGAGCCGAGTGGACAGTGAATAGTTGTTATAGTGAAATGAGGAGCGCCGTATGAATGAACAGAAACAGGGCGTCCCGCCTCGCAGTGCTGCGCTGCTCATGGACATAATGTGCTATGTGTGTTTTTTATGAATGATTATTCAAACATCAGTTCTGGCCAATTTTGACAGCCCTACTGCAAAATCTGAGTAATGACTGAACACCTCGGCTCCATCAG
>NW_027175851.1:0-2500 GCF_023055335.1 Clinocottus analis
GCTACAGTTATAGCGGCTACAGGCCTATTGCGGCTACAGGCCTATTGCGGCTACAAGCTACCTTTAGCGGCTACAGGCTACCTTTAGCGGCTACAGGCTACCTTTAGCGGCTACAGGCTACCTTTAGCGGCTACAGGCTACCTTTAGCGGCTACAGGCTGCCTTTAGCGGCTACAGGCTACCTATAGCAGATACATGCTACCTGTAGCGGCTGCAGGCTACCTGTAGCGGCTGCAGGCTACCTGTAGCGGCTGCAGGCTACCTGTAGCGGCTGCAGGCTACCTGTAGCGGCTGCAGAGGTGCACCAGGTGTGTGTCTGCAGGAGTACCAGGTGTGTGTCTGCAGGTGCACCAGGTGTGTGTCTGCAGGTGCACCAGGTGTGTGTCTGCAGGTGCACCAGGTGTGTGTCTGCAGGCGCTGCCTCTGACGCACAACGAGACGCAGCTGCTTGTTTGTTTTTTCTGTCGGAGATCTTTAAAAAAACAAAAAACAACATGATATTAATCTGAGAAAGTTCTCTCAGCACGGGTGTGACCAGCGAGAGCGGCAGGCAGTAGGAGGTGTGTGTGTGTGTGTGTGTGTGTGTGTGTGTGTGTGTGTGTGTGTGTGTGTGTGTGTGTGTGTTGACAAGCTGTTGTGGTGAGTAAATGTTGTATAAGTTTTAAAATACGACAAAACACGTCCAGACTAAAGTAGTTATTTATCATTATTCATGTCTTCACGTCCTCATGTCTTCATGTCTTCATGTCTTCATGTCCTCATGTTCTCATGTCTTCATGTCCTCATGTCCTCATGTTCTCATGTCTTCATGTCTTCATGTCCACATGTCTTCATGTCTTCATGTCCTCATGTCTTCATGTCTTCATGTCCTCATGTCTTCATGTCCACATGTCCACATGTCCTCATGTCTTCATGTCTTCATGTCCACATGTCTTCATGTCTTCACGTCCTCATGTCTTCATGTCTTCATGTCTTCATGTCCTCATGTTCTCATGTCTTCATGTCCTCATGAAGACATGAGAACTGAGCTGATGTTCTCATGTCTTCATGTCTTCATGTCCTCATGTCCTCATGTCTTCATGTCCTCATGTCTTCATGTCTTCATGTCCTCATGTCCTGATGTTCTCATGTCTTCATGTCTTCATGTCCTCATGTTCTCATGTCTTCATGTCTTCATGTCTTCATGTCCTCATGTCCTCATGTCCTCATGTCTTCATGTCCTCATGTCTTCATGTCCTCAGATCAGTTTTCATTTCATCTCCTTCACATTTGTTAATTTGTTGGTTTTTATTGCCTGAACCATCTGTGGTTCATAGAGGGTCTGCTGCCTGAGGCCGCATCTCCAGGGAAACTGTGTGTGTGTGTGTGTGTGTGTGTGTGTGTGTGTGTGTGTGTGTGTGTGTGTGTGTGTTGTGTAACAGGTTTAAAGCTGACAGACGATGTTGAACATGTGAAACATTCGGGTTGAATCTGCTGAAGCGTGGTGTGTGTGTGTGTGTGTGTGTGTGTGTGTGTGTGTGTGTGTGTGTGTGTGTGTTTTTATTAAATATTTCTGGCGCTCGTTGTTTACTTGGGAGATGTAGTGTGTGGTTGCCATGACGCTCATGTCCTCTTCAGTCCTCTGGTTCATCCTGTTGAGCCGTCTTACAGCAGTCATATCAACCCAAAGGACTTCTCATGCTTCTCTTGTTTCATACCATTTCTTTCAGAATTTTGTAGCGAAAAAATGTTCCTCGTCTCCTTGTTTCCTCGTCTCCTTGTTTCCTCGTCTCCTTGTTTCCTCGTCTCCTTGTTTCCCCGTCTCCTCTTCCGTTCTTTCTTGGTTGTATTTCAGACCATCACTCTGCCGTGTTCCTCTTATCTCTCCTGGCGACACTTCTATTGTGTGTGTGTGTGTGTGTGTGTGTGTGTGTGTGTGTGTGTGTGTGTGTGTGTGTGTGTCAGTTTCCAGTTTTTACGTCCGGAAAATCAAGTAATGTGCGTTTACGACCTTCTGCTGCCAAGTGACGGGCGAGCCTGTCGTGTCAGATTTCATTCCTGTTCTCCGGATAACGACGTGTGTGTGTGTGTGTGTGTGTGTGTGTGTGTGTGTGTGTTCATGAAAGTTAGCGAGTACAACACACACACACACACACACACACACACACACACAGAGAAGGAGGTTCAAACCAGAACAGGAGCTCCTAACACTATTTCCAGTCCCCAAATTCACAAGTGATGTGTGTGTGTGTGTGTGTGTGTGTGTGTGTGTGTGTGTGTGTGTGTGTGTGTGTGTGTGTGTGTGTTGTGTGTTGTGTGTTTATCTAACAAGACGGTCCCCCCTAAAACTTGTTTGTTTTCCTATGGTCGCATACATGCAGGTACACACAGCCTAATATGGTCAGAGGTCAAAAGGTCACTGTGTGAATGCACTGACCTTATATGGGCGTCGCAGGGGACATGCATGCATGTGTGTGTGTGTGTGTGTGTGTGTGTGTGTGTGTGTGTGTGTGTGTGTGTGT
>NW_027175851.1:17500-27500 GCF_023055335.1 Clinocottus analis
TATATATATATATATATATATATATATATATATATATAAACAAACATACATTGTATCTTCCTCCTCGCTCCCTGCAGGTGAGGATGATGACGATGAGGAGTGCGGCGAGGAGAAGCTGCCGTCGTGCTTCGACTACGTGATGCACTTCCTCACCGTGTTCTGGAAGGTTCTGTTCGCCTTCGTGCCGCCCACAGACTACTGGAACGGCTGGGCCTGCTTCGTGGTGTCCATCTGCATGATCGGCCTGCTGACCGCCGTCATCGGTACGAAGGCTCAGTTCAGCCTGAAGAGGTCATGGAGCGCCTGAACAGAAGACACGCCCCTCTGGAGGCCCGAGGGAGCTCTGTTCAGGTCCTCCCATGAACCCCAAGCACCTCTCATACTGGCCACATTGAGGCCACGTTAAGGCTACAGTGAGCCTTCATTGAGCCTTCAATGAGGCCACATTTAGGCTACACTGAGGCTACATTGTGGCTACAACGTGGCTACATTGTGGCTACACTGAGGCTAAATTGTGGCTACACTGAGGCTACATTGTGGCTACATTGAGGCTACATTGAGGCTACTTTGACTCTACATTGTGGCTACATTGTGGCTACATTGAGGCTACATTGTGGCTACTTTGACTCTACATTGTGGCTACATTGTGGCTACATTGAGGCTACATTGTGGCTACTTTGACTCTACATTGTGGCTACATTGAGGCTACATTGAGGCTCCATTGTGGCTACTTTGACTCTACATTGTGGCTACATTGTGGCTACATTGTGGCTACATTGTGGCTACATTGAGGCTACATTGTGGCTACTTTGACTCTACATTGTGGCTACATTGAGGCTACATTGAGGCTCCATTGTGGCTACTTTGACTCTACATTGTGGCTACATTGTGGCTACATTGAGGCTACATTGAGGCTACATTGAGGCTACATTGAGGCCACATTGAGGCTACATTAAGGCTACATTGAGGCTACATTGAGGCCACATTGAGGCCACATTGAGGCCACATTGAGGCTACATTGAGGCTACATTGAGGCTACATTGAGGCTACATTGAGGCCACATTGAGGCCACATTGAGGCCACATTGAGGCTACATTGAGGCTACATTGAGGCCACATTGAGGCTACATTGAGGCTACATTGAGGCTACATTGAGGCCACATTGAGGCCACATTGAGGCCACATTGAGGCCACATTGAGGCTACATTGAGGCTACATTGAGGCCACATTGAGGCCACATTGAGGCTACATTGAGGCTACATTGTGGCTACTTTGACTCTACATTGTGGCTACATTGTGGCTACATTGAGGCTACATTGTGGCTACTTTGACTCTACATTGTGGCTACATTGAGGCTACATTGAGGCTCCATTGTGGCTACTTTGACTCTACATTGTGGCTACATTGTGGCTACATTGTGGCTACATTGTGGCTACATTGAGGCTACATTGTGGCTACTTTGACTCTACATTGTGGCTACATTGAGGCTACATTGAGGCTCCATTGTGGCTACTTTGACTCTACATTGTGGCTACATTGTGGCTACATTGAGGCTACATTGAGGCTACATTGAGGCTACATTGAGGCCACATTGAGGCTACATTAAGGCTACATTGAGGCTACATTGAGGCCACATTGAGGCCACATTGAGGCCACATTGAGGCTACATTGAGGCTACATTGAGGCTACATTGAGGCCACATTGAGGCCACATTGAGGCCACATTGAGGCCACATTGAGGCTACATTGAGGCTACATTGAGGCCACATTGAGGCTACATTGAGGCTACATTGAGGCTACATTGAGGCCACATTGAGGCCACATTGAGGCCACATTGAGGCTACATTGAGGCTACATTGAGGCCACATTGAGGCCACATTGAGGCTACATTGAGGCCACATTGAGGCTACATTGAGGCCACATTGAGGCTACATTGAGGCCACATTGAGGCTACATTGAGGCCACATTGAGGCCACATTGAGGCTACATTGAGGCTACATTGAGGCCACATTGCAGCCACATTGAGGCGATGGGTTAGTGCTGCATTGTGTGGTAGTGAACTCTGACCTGACGCTCTCTGGCGCCCCCTCAGGCGACCTGGCCTCCAGCTTCGGCTGCACGGTCGGCCTGAAGGACTCCGTCACCGCCGTGGTGTTCGTAGCGCTGGGAACCTCCGTACCAGGTGAGTGCTGCTCTTCCTCCTCTTCCTCCTGCAGCGGACGGATGAATGTGTTTTAATGTGTTGGCATGGTCTCCTGCCTCTGCACACACACACACACACACACACACACACACACACACACACACACACACACACACACAGAGCACATGATGGATGTCTAACATGCAGACACATTAGCAACTGTAATTACTTTGAGAAACAGACTCACAGTCACATACGTGGAAAAGCTTAATGTACGTTACACACACACACGCGTGCACACACACGCGTGCACACACACATGCACACACACACATGCACACACACACATGCAGCATGACCATTAGCATAGGGCTGTTTGTCATGTCAGGCTCAGCTGTCTCTGTCCTCCCATTCAAGAAGCATGAGGGGGAAAGTGATGTATTACACACTATTACACACACATATACATACATATATATGCATATATATATATATATATATATATATATATTAATCGTCATGGGCAGCAGAACATGCTCACTAATGGTTGCTTTGGTTGCACAGACAGACACACAAATGTGGACACGCACACAAACATCTGCTTGTTAGACACAATGTGTTGAGCTGCAGAATGTAAACAAAGCAGTGCAACCCTTCTGAGGCTCTGAGCCCTGTTACCACACACACACACACACACACACACACACACACACAGAGGAACAGACCTCAAGTTCTGTGGTTATTACAGTTAATAAAACCCATTCTGTGCTGCGGTTTCATGACGATTAACCTCATTTATCACAGGCCAACACACTCACACACCCAGACACACACACACACACACACACTTAGTGAAAGGAAGAAAACAACGGTAGTGGAGCTTTTAGGCAACTGAATGTTGTTCTTGGTTTGGGAGAAAAAACCTCCGATGCTCAAAAATGCAGCTTCAACACATGAAGCATAGACTTCTATACAACCAGAGGAGTCGCCCCCTGGTGGTCAGGAGAGAGAATGCAGCTTTAACACATGAAGCATAGACTTCTATACAACCAGAGGAGTCGCCCCCTGGTGGTCAGGAGAGAGAATGCAGCTTTAACACATGAAGCATAGACTTCTATACAACCAGTGGAGTCGCCCCCTGGTGGTCAGGAGAGAGAATGCAGCTTTAACACATGAAGCATAGACTTCTATACAACCAGAGGAGTCGCCCCCTGGTGGTCAGGAGAGAGAATGCAGCTCTAACACATGAAGCATAGACTTCTATACAACCAGAGGAGTCGCCCCCTGGTGGTCAGGAGAGAGAATGCAGCTTTAACACATGAAGCATAGACTTCTATACAACCAGAGGAGTCGCCCCCTGGTGGTCAGGAGAGAGAATGCAGCTTTAACACATGAAGCACAGACTTCTATACAACCAGGAGTAACACAGTGACCTCCTCTTCCTCCTCTTCCTCTCAGATACCTTTGCCAGCAAGGTGGCAGCTACACAGGATCAGTACGCCGACGCCTCCATCGGCAACGTGACCGGCTCCAACGCCGTCAACGTGTTCCTCGGCATCGGGGTGAGTCCGGCTCCTCCAGCCGCCGTCTTCTTCGTTGGTTTCCTCCCTCGCGTGACGCGCTCTGCTTGGCGGTGATTCAGTGTCTCTCCGTGTGCTCGCTCCGCAGGTGGCGTGGTCCATCGCCGCCATCTACCACAACAGCAAGGGGGAGGAGTTCAGGGTGGACCCGGGCACGCTGGCCTTCTCCGTCACGCTCTTCACCATCTTCGCCTTCATCGCCGTCGGCACACTGATGTACCGGCGGCGGCCGGAGATCGGCGGCGAGCTGGGCGGCCCGCGGACGGCCAAGATCCTGACCACCATGCTGTTCTTCAGCCTGTGGCTGCTCTACATCCTCTTCTCCTCCCTGGAGGCCTACTGCCACATCCCGGGCTTCTAGAGGGGACGAGGAGGAGGAGGAGGAGGAGGAGGAGGAGGAGGAAGCAACCATCGATCCATCACCTCCCTCCCTTTACGAGAAAGATCGACAGGTGAACCGGATGCAGGAGGAGAAATGGAGGACGAGGAAATGAAAGACATCCGGATGCATGGAAGGACGACAGCGAGAGAGAGAGATGGAAGGAGAAGAAGAGATGGAAAAACGAAAGAATGCGATTATATTTTATTTTTTGTCTTGATCTATAAATCTAAACCAATCAAGTTGTCTTAAACCTCGTGATAAGTACATTGAAACTGATCCCCCATGAAGAGGAAGAGGAAGAGGAAGAAGGGTTTTCAGCGAGGAGCGGAGGAGGCGTGGCTTCGTTCGCCCCTCGCTCAGCGACGGCAGAGAGACTCGAGAGAGAGAGACGGATCAGGAAGTCCAGACGGAAGAAAACCTGGATGGATTTTTACCGCCGCAACTGTTTCACGACAACAAACTGTGTGCGTGTGCGTGTGTGTAGTTGTGTGTTTTCTGTGCTCGTGTGAAGACGGTCGAGTACTGTGAAGAAAAGAAAAAACAAGAAAAAGAACAAAAAAAATGTCTCTGGGTTTGCTCGCGAGACGCTGTGAGGTCTGAAGAGCCGCTGAGGAAGACTCCTCTCTCTTCTTCAGGCGTCCATGTTGATAAATGTAAAACTTGAGCCGAAGGTCCTTCTGAATGTCGGGGCTCCGCCTCCTGACGCCCCGTCGCTTCATACAATAGCTGTACGTGATTTAAGGTCTACTCTGGGGGGTCAGTGTGCTTTTAAAACCTTTAAAGAGGCCGCTCTGAGAAGACGTGCGCCGCTACCGTTTCAAACTGTTAGAGCGACTTGTCATCGTCTAGATGTCGTGTGTTTGTTCCGTCCTCACATTGCAATAGACCGTAGGCTCCGCCCCCTGTGAACCCTCATTGGCTGTCCTGACCCGCCTCGTCCCTCGTGTGTCCTAAGCCCCGCCCCCTGGCTGGTCAGTGGACCAATCAAAACTCCTCAAGGGCTCTGTGAGGAACCCCCTGACGCTTGGTTCCTCGTCTTCGTCTTCACGAGGTCTTCAGGGGCTTTTCAAGCACTTCTTCACCAGCTGCTCACGTTAGGACCTGAGACGACGCTGTGGGAGGAAAAACAAGACGAGGTGACCGTTTCAAACCAAGAACCCAGAGTCACCTGGAGGTCAAAGCGACGAGTCCAAGTCGTTCTTGGACTCTTTTCCCGGTGCATTGTGGGCCGTGAAGGGAAGCAGCGACGCTCCGGCTCTCTTTATATTCCAGGGAAAGTGTTTGTTCTCGAGTGAAGAACCCTGAAGGAACATCTCGTCTCACACGAGCTCACAGACGTTTGGCCGCAGTCAAACTGAACAGGACGGGTTCTGAACCAACGCCCCTCCAGGGCTGTCTTCAAGAGAGCTCAGCGTCGTCGCTCTGAAGCTGCAGTCGCACCAAATCCAGTCTTTGTCTGTCGTCTCATCCGTGTGAACATCCGTGTGAACATCCGTGTGAACATCCGTGTGACACGCAGGCGACTCTTCGTCAGGCCGGTTCCCACAGACGGCGATCCCGAGTCGTACGATCCGGCCGAGAAACAAAGACGCCTGACTTTGGTTTAATGCCCGAGGCTCCACCCACACCAGTACGTTTTGGGTTTTAACCTTTTGCAAACCCCCCGCGTCGATCGGACCTCTAAAGCTTTGATAAGTTCCCCTTCCATCCTCGTATGTCACTGACAGACACGTCTCCGTCACCCAGCAGGCTCGCGTGAGTCTGAGTATAAAATGTCAGCGTGATCGACCCCATGTTGGAGCATTTATTTCACCTTCTCTGCTCCTGTTGGCTTCCTGTTCCGCTCACGTTCCTAAAAACACGTCCCAGAGCATTTTTAAGTCCCAGCATGCCCCATCCAGGGGAGGGGTGGCATGGAGTGAGTAATGTTTCCTTATTTTAACCGAGCGACACAGTCTTTTGGACTGAAACTCCTTCGTAGCGCCCCGTTGCTTCGTTTCGTGGTGGTTTGGTCTCTTCCTGTCCTTCATCCCATCACGTGACCTCGTCCTGTCCTACGAATCGGACCAATCAGGAGAAGACAGGAAGAAGATCTCCCAACATTGTTGGAGCTCAGGTGAGAAGTGACCCTGACGCCGCCGCGCTCCTTCACGACACAAAGGGTTCTTGGTTTGAAGCAACGCTCCTTGTCTCTTTTAACTGACCAACCGCCTGTGAGCGCGTGCAGACGGTCTGAGCGCTCCGCGTCATCTCGTCATCGCGTCATCGTGTTTTCAGACGCTCACTTACCCAGAATCCTCTTTCACTGACCGGCTGCAGACACTTCATCCTGAACCGGTTTCTGCTCCCGAATGAATCATGAAAACGCCCCAAAGTCCGTCTGGAAACAGGAGTAGAACCTAGACGTGGGATATCTGGAGAGGTTTACGCTTCAGACTGTTAACTCTTTGACGTTCGCAGGTCTTCACCGTGCGAGTCCTCTGAGTCGAGTGGCAGCATATGCATCTGACGTTGTTCCTGCTGACGTTGTGTTTAATGTGTAATATAATACGTAGTATTTTAAATGTCATCTGTAGGAGTAAGTAGTCTGGGTTGGATGTAATCCATTTAAAACTCGGCAAAAAAAAAATCTCTCCGCCGCCTGCGGGAGAGCCGAGCCGAGGAGGAGGAGGAGTTTGGCAAAAAATACCCACGACACCTCGAAGGACAACTTCAAACGTAAAACACGTCATGGAGGTTTTTGTGTGTTGCTCAGTCTGGAACAACTCCACCATGAAACGCTTGTTAGCGTGCAGCAACTTATTGCTTGTTTTTTGCCAAACCCCGCCCCCTGCTGGCTCCCATCAGTCGGTCCCCTGTGAAGGCCTTGGAGTGGCAGTTTACCCCTGTTTTTTGCCAAAGGGAAATCTTTCTATCAGAACCTTCCTACTTGCAGCCCGGCCTGTGAAAAGGGTTTTCTAATTCTAACCAGTGGATCTCTTTTCTTAAAAACACCAAAAATGAATCACGTGTCATTAACACTTTAAAAAAAGAGACTTTGATGTTTGTTTTAAAACCAGAATCTTTCTATTTAAATTTGTATGCGTTTGTCTCTTCACTGGCATGGAGCTTAAGGTTTATACACTGTAAAACAAAAATACTAAAAATAGTTATGCTAGCTTGCGCAATAAAGAAAAAAAAACAAGAAAAAAATGAATAAAAATGAATAAATAACATAGTGGAAAGCTGCTGCTTCACGTTTCAGTAACTCCAGCAGAGTTTCAGACGATCTCCTGATGGATTTACTCTGGCTGAGCCCCGCGGCCTCGCGTCAGAGCCAATGACGCGCCGCTATCCGCTAGCAACTAGCCGCTATCTGCTAGCCACTAGCAACTATCCGCGAGCAACGAGCCGCTATCTGCTAGCCACTAGCAACTATCCGCTAGCCACTAGCAACTAGCCGCTAGCAACTAGCCGCTATCTGCTAGCAACTATCCGCTAGCAACTATTCGCTAGCAACTATTCGCTAGCAACTAGTCGCTAGCCGCTAGTCGTTAGCTGCTAACCATTAGCCACTAGCCGCTAGCCACTATCTGCTAGCCACTAACAGTTAGCTGCTAGCCTCTAGCCATTAGCTGTTAGCCGTTAGCGTCGTCACTTTGCTGCTGACATTTTCCAGAAGCCGACTTCGTCTCCCGTGACGGGAGGCGTTTTGCTTCAACGTCTCGACCCTCAACAAACTAGAAGCTCGTCCGGCGGCAGATCATCAGCGGCTGCTTAGAGGTCGAAAGGTCAAAAGGTCAAAGTTCAGCTGGCGGGCCGCTTCTGTAAATACAACAGCGAGGAAAACAAGCCGTACAGACTGCAGTAGACTTTATTATTTAGTTTCCTTCTTCTTCTGTGGTGGCGCTGAGAAGAGGGCGGGGCTTAGCTCAAAGCATTGCACTGGTTCCTGTCGCTTGCGGCTGCTGTTTCGTCGAAAAAAGACAAGAAAAAAAAACGCTGACAAAGTTGCTTCTGTTGTGAAAACAACAACGAACTCTTTTGTTTGTTTTCTGATTGATGTAAACAATAATAATGTTGAACTTGATGATGTTAAAAAGGGAAACTCTTCGGCGTGTCGATGTTGCTTCTGATGTAGAGACCAATGAAGATGATGATGATGAAGATGAGTCTTCATGGAGAGGACCGGCGCCCCCTGCTGGTACGAGACGAGCAGCGCTTAATGTACAAAACAACAACAACAAACGTTACCGGAGCTTCTCTCTACCCGGGAAAAAAAGTGACATTTAACGAGGAGGAGGAAGACGAGGAGGAGGAAGATGAACGTTAATGACAAACATAAAAAAAAGAAGTTACAGCCATACGACGATTTCTGAGTCAGAGAGAAAGAAACGACTTCTCCTGCTCAGCATGTGGTGGAGTCTCTCTCTCCTTCTGTCTCTCTCCTTCTGTCTCTCTCCTTCTGTCTCTCTCCTTCTCTCTCTCCTCTCTCTCCTTCTGTCTCTCTCCTTCTGTCTCTCTCCTTCTGTCTCTCTCCTTCTGTCTCTCTCCTCTCTCTCCTTCTGTCTCTCTCCTCTCTCTCCTTCTGTCTCTCTCCTTCTGTCTCTCTCCTTCTGTCTCTCTCCTCTCTCTCCTCTCTCTCCTTCTCTCTCTCCTTCTGTCTCTCTCCTCTCTCTCCTTCTGTCTCTCTCCTTCTGTCTCTCTCCTTCTGTCTCTCCTTCTGTCTCTCTCCTCTCTCTCCTTCTGTCTCTCTCCTTCTGTCTCTCTCCTTCTGTCTCTCTCCTCTCTCTCCTTCTGTCTCTCTCCTCTCTCTCCTTCTGTCTCTCTCCTTCTGTCTCTCTCCTTCTGTCTCTCTCCTCTCTCTCCTTCTGTCTCTCTCCTCTCTCTCCTTCTGTCTCTCTCCTTCTGTCTCTCCTTCTGTCTCTCTCCTCTCTCTCCTTCTGTCTCTCTCTCCTTCTCTCCCTTCTCTCTCTCCATCTCTCTCTCCTTCTCCCCCCCCCCCCCCCCCTCTGGAATGTGTCTGTGCTCTTGTTGTCTCTGTGCATGAATGATAACATGTGTGTAAATATTAATAGATCGGATCCCATTCTCCTGCTGTTGACAAAACAACAACAACAACAACAACAGAGGGTTTTATTTCCTTGAGTTAAATGAAGACGATCAGCTGATGAACACATGAAAGGTTGTTGTGTTGTTGTGTGAAGAGGCAATATGTGTGTTCCTGGAGGAGTTGTGTGTCTGCATGGTTCTGTACAGAGACACACACTGTGTGCGTCTGCAGCTCGTGTTGTCCTTAAAGAAGTACTATAGTAATAATATTGTGTATATACTGTACAGCGCAATGAGCGAGGTCATCGCAGAGAATTCATATTTATTTAAAGACAACAAAAACACTCACGGCATCAACAACAACGACGACAACGACAACAACAACCACACATATTGCCTTTTTATTCCATTGAAGGGGAGGGGCTTATTAGAGGGGGAGGGGCTTATTTTGCTTCAGGTTTCTCTCTGCATCGCTTTCTCTCTCTCTAATCTTTTATATATATATATATATATATATATATATATATATATATATATATATATATATATATATATATATATATATATATATATAAGGATTAGAATTAGGTCTGGGCAAAGTTGAAAAAAATTAACTGATTAATCTGATTAAGCGCCAAATTCAATAATGAAGTAAAAACTAGTTTTTTGCAGCTTTTATTTTGAAGTAATGTTATCAGAACAATATAACATCACTCTGGAGCAACAACAAGTTAACATACATACATATATAGTTCATACATCTGTTTTATTATTTTTCTCCCTGTGAGGGACAAACCACTCCTTCTTTGGTCCATGTTCAGTAGTAAGGGTCCCTGTGAGGGACAAACCACTCCTTCTTTGGTCCA
>NW_027175852.1:0-25000 GCF_023055335.1 Clinocottus analis
ATTCTACTTTTGTTACAGAGCCAAGAAGCTTGGTGAGTGAGCGAAAGAATTCAGGAAGTTAACAGTGTAATCCACACTTAAGCGAGCCTTACAGGAGATTACAATGTGTTCATCAACACGCCGTCAGACACACAATACACGTCTGTATTGTGGATTGACTCTGAACATGCAGTTTCTTGCAAACGTCATGCTGTGTGTGGTCAAGCATGCAGGATGAGAGCTGTCCTTGCGATTACGTGGGGAAATGTGCACGCACTCTTTCACACGGCGGCTCTCGCACACTTTGTCATGAGCTCATAATACTATGTCTACCTCTTGGATATCCTCGGTGTGTGTGTGTCTGTGTGTATTTCAGTAGCAGCCGTACCTCTGTGCTGGTCTGGTTCTGTCCTTGTGTGCTCGGGCTGCTCTGGCCCTCCACCTCTCCACCTGTCATCACTTTATCAATGTCCAGGGAGTCCATGCTGGACGCTGAGGCACACGCCGAATTTACGCTGGACCGCTGGGACGGCGCTTCCTGCTCGCTGACCGCGCCCACCGAGCCCGTCCTCCTGTGCTGCCCGCCGCCGGACGACCCCGAAGAGGGCCGCCGGAGCGTGGTGGAGGAGAAAGAGGAGGAGGAGGAGGAAGAAGAGGAAGATGTCTGGCGTGCCGCTTCATCCATGCTGAGCGAGGCCTTCTCCAGCTGAGAGGTGATGTCATCCAGGGAGATGTTGGCGGCCGCGGGGCGGGTGTTGAGGCTGCCGCCGCGCACCGTGTTGGCCGGCGACGCCCGGGTGCTGCTACTGGCGCTCCCTGTTGGGATTTCAAGACCAGCTCAGGAGGGACCGCTTTCTACTGGATGTGTGGTTCATTGATGGTTCTTTTTCATAATTAATACATTTGCCTATATTACAACTAGGTGAGGTTGTTAGTAAAACACTTTTAGGATTACTAAAAACAAAATGAGACAATAAAAACAACTGGTTGCATTTCTATGGTACCAGTGTGGTAAAGTTGTGGCTTGTCTTTGCGAAAGACTACATGTCCCTGTTGCAAACAGGATGCTGCTAATTGTCCCCGCTTTCCTCTACTATATCATTACTCTGCATGCGTTTGTTTTTGTCTATCGCCTTAGTAAAAAAGGAAAAACATGAAGAGCTTTTTTTCAGATTCTTCAGCACCAGAAGATGAGTGACATCTTCCTGTTTTACTCCTTTGAGTGAGCGAGTCCAACAAACACCATCCAAGCCAAAGTGGGGCATTATGTAAAAGAGTTTGGCGGACACACTATTTGCTTACAATGATTCCATACATTTTTTGGGGTGAAGTAATGATTTCTATTGTCGCTAAATGACAACATAAAGCACTATTGTAAATGCAAATTATGTCACAGGACTACCTCCGCTGCTTCCCCCTCCACTGGTGCCTGTGTGCTTGGTGCTGGCACTGCGGCCCCCGGGGGCCCGCTGCTGGCCTTTGTTCTGGCCGCGAGACGACGCGTTGGGTTTAGAAATGGTATTGAGCTCCTGTTCAATGGTGCACAGGTCAGCCATCAGGGCATCCAGGTCCACTGTGTCGCCCTGGTTCAACGCCTCTGCAGGGAGCACAGAGAAGGGGGAGGGGTTTCATGATTTATTTCATCTGTGCTTTTTTTTGCGGGGTCGGGGGATCTGGATCAGATGAGTGAAGACTCACCGTTTATGTTATACATTGAGAAGCGGTAGGAGAAGTTGGCCATGTTCGTCTCCTGCCTGAGAGGAGGCTTCTGCAGTGGCTTCTGAGGCCTGCCATCATCCAGACTCTACAGAGCACACACACACAAAGCATGAGCACATATGCAAAAAACACACACATTCTGACATCACAGCCAAAGCACAAGATCTAAGCAACCATGTCTGCCTGCTAGTGTGTACTTGCGCGCGCACACAAACACACACACACACACACACACAGACTGAAATACACACACAATACAAAGTGGTGGTGGGAGGGGAGTTGCTAGGATACAGGAAAGGGAGACAGGATTAGCAGTGTTAAGGTTGCTATGGATACAGCCCATTTCTCCCTGCTCCTCTACCTGTGTGAGTCTGTATCTAGAGAACCAAACGCCCTCTGAGTGTGTGTGTGTGTGTGTGTGTGTGTGTGCGTTAACCTGTGTCAGCTTGTCCAGCTCTCCAAGCCAAGCTCCAAACATCTTGTCCAGGTCCTGGTCCTCCTTATCGCTGTCCTCCTCCGCGCCATGGTCCAGCTCATCGTCCGATACCTGCTCCATCTACACATACACACACATACACACACACACGGATGATTACACACATGTATCCAATTCCACACCCCATCAGATGAAACCCACATAGCAGGAAGGATCTAAAGAAGGGATAAAAAAAAAATAAAAAACCTTCAGCTCAGCTCATGCCAACCTCACTGCCTGTTACCATGACAACTGCTCATGAACCCCTAGCGGGCACCCGGTGCAGTCTGTCTGATCGGTGTAGTGCACCGTGGCGTCTTTTCTGTGCCGTTCACCGCGGACACACCCAACACCGCCGCTGCCAGCTCAGGAGCCAAAAGAGAGGGATGCTGGATGGAGGGTGGGAGGAGCAGAGCGCCATCCAATAATCACCTAAATTGACGTACTCAGCTCTTTTGGGATCTATAAACCTGCAGTGAAAACACTACACAAGAAGATATCAATCACAGCACACTTAACATCACTGGCAGGTGGTTGTGAATGGCTGTTTGGGGCAGCGGGCTGGAGAGCCCATCTGTGTTGTGTCAAAGGAAAGGACAGAGCTCCCTCTGCTGGACACAAAGGGAAGTGGCGTGAACTGCAACATGCGGTCATGTGGCCGGTTGACTCTGTTTCAGCAGCTCAAATCCAGTAATGCCACAGAACTGTGGATGGCTTTCCGAAAAGCATCTTAATATTGATATTCAACGACATGAGAACACGACACTGTCTAACCTAATGAGACTGTGCTGAAAGAAAATAGCATGAATAGAAGCGACAACAGCATACGACCCACCCCTTTGCAGTGTATACAAGGACACTTTTCAGGAGACAAAGCACTAAATCAAAACATGACAATCAAGGAAATACGGAATAAGAGATAAAACCTCAGAGACAGTGCAGAGACATGAGTCCATGCTACAGTGTTTAACAATAAGTAGCATCAACAACTGCTGATGTCCCTCCCCCATCCTTCATATCATTTCTAGGTCAGCTGGGCTGTCAAACTGTTTAAATAATCTGATATTACCTAACCTGCGGGATGAAAAAAACACACATGAATGCCAGAGTACATTCATGGGGAATTTTTTTCCGACTACAAGTGGAAGGAAAACATTGTGGAGCAGAGGAGGAGTCCCAGCTGGGATGCATGGATAGTCAAACTAAGTCAGACTTGAGGAGGGACTCGTCCCCTGAAGAGAGCCCCCGTCGTGGTACAGTCCAGTTCCCCCGAATACTGAGCAATAGGATGGAATATTCCCAGGTAACCCCGTTGATGTTTTCAGGGGACGTCATCCCCTCTTGCTAACAACGCTGTATGGTGTTAGGCACCAGTCGGGACCGCACCACAGCGGGATTAACCCCTCTGACGACCCCACGTTTGATCCAGCAAAATGCGTGCGTGTGTGCGGCTTAATGTAGGTGTGTGTTTTTCTGTGCGTGTCTTACCCTTTGTGGGTCCACAGAGTGCTCGAGAGCGATCAAAAAGTCATGCTTTGTTGTGAGGAGGCGATAGAAGCAGGTAATAAAAACAGGCAGTAGGTGAGAGGCAATAAAACCTGCTGCGTTTGGCAAAGCAAACAGGAATATGATAGCAACAGCATTGAAAATCGGTCAGCTGAACGCACACACGCACACACACACAAACAAACACGCACACAGAAGTCGAGGGGCGCTTGTTTCAGAAGCGGTCACATTCCAGACTGCACACGTGTTCTGCTCCCATAAGTCCCTGTATGCAGTGCTTGAACAAAATTACTACAGCTGCCTCTGCTGTGTGTGTGTGTGTGAGTGTGTGTGTGTGTGTGTGTGTGTGTGTGTGTGTGAGTGTGTGAGAGAGTGTACATGCAAGTGCATTACAGTGTTGATGATGGATAGTTTCCTGTTTTGGCGAGCATATCAAACACACATAGACTTGTCGTCTTGTCGTGAAAGATAGAGTATTTCAACAACAAGTCCACTGTGTGTGTGTGTGTGTGTGTGTGTGTGTGTGTGTGTGTGTGTGTGTGTGTGTGTGTGTGTGTGTGTGTGTAGGTGTAATAATATCCATGCACAGTGTGAGAGTCACAGGAAATGGCCAGGATGTGCAGAATTCCTAATTTCCCTCTTGGCCTGTTTCTTGGCAGGAAACACCAGCTGTCCTTCGGTTCATCTGTGCCAGTTATTGGGGACAGGAGGGACCGCTCCCTTTAGGACGACCTCATGGTTTACCGGAAAATGACGGAAGTATACAACAGTTTGCCATCAATTCATTTACATGGAGCCATATCACCACCAATTAACCATTTGTCAATGTGTCTACCCTCAAATGTGTCACATCCATTTGGGAATCTCTCGGTTGGAAAAGAGTTGAGTGTCCTCGCGTTAAGGCGTGACATCACGGCTGGCCAGAGGCAGACAGGAAGAGGAAATGGCTCAAATCAAATGAGCTTGGATTGCATTTGCCAATATTCTGAGGGACTTTCACATGGAAATGCTCAATCAAGAAACGAATGGAACGGCAGGACACTTTAAAAACAGCTGCAATAAGCCTGCAGGCTTTCACAATGGTTCACAACACACATAGTTGCACACACAGAAATATACACATGCTGTAGGTACATAATCAATGTGCAAAAAAAAAGAAGAATACAAATAATGCACACACTCAAAAACAAAGAGCACTTTGAAAATAGCTCTGCAGCTGTCAGTCTAATGGAATCATCGCCTCACTTGCAGACGATGCTGCAGATTTAAGTGAATTACCACCTGAGGCCCTGCTTTTAAGCTTATGGAGCATGGCCTGAGAGAGACGGGAGGAAGCTCTGTGTGTGTTTGTGCGTGCATATGCACTCCTAGCGGCATCATCACAAAGCAAACAGCCTTGGCCCCTCTTTCTCGTCTGAGCATGACCTGCCCTCATCTGTGTCCTGAGAGGGTTGGGCGGCTCATAGGTCCAGGGTGAGAGGTTAAAGGTCAAATGGTCTGCCCAGTGGAGTCTCCCCCTGCAAGCTTGTTCCTCTTCTCTGTAAAACACTTGCAGTTCTCGCTGATGCTGCAGCACCAACAGATGAGGAATGAAGGGAAGATGAAAAGTGTGTTCTGGGAAATCGGATCGCTCTAAATCTCAGAGAAAGAGCAGCAAAGCACCCGGTGCTGAGGAGGATGAAGAGCTGAAGGAGGAGGACATGTCTATCTTTAGACTAAGTTGCTCATATCAGAGTGTCAAGAGGATTGGAAAAGGGAGCGGTATGAAGACTCGATGCTAAGTCGGTGAACAAAGAGTAGTTTTTCAATAGTTCCTACTCCGAACTACTAACGAACAACTCTGAGACAACTGGGATCCCTTCTGCATGTTCATAAGAATTAGGCTTTATGTTTCTGGCAAGTTCGAAGCACCAATAGACTATACAAACTTCTCTTAAAGAAAAACGTCCAGTTGGAGACCCTGGATTGCAACCCACGACCCAAAAACAAGATCCAGAAAGAAGGAGAGAAGGAGAGGGGCCAAGGAAAACAGCCAGCAAGAAAGAAACACAAGTATTAGGGTGTGACAGGCAGAGTGCAACATGACATCATAGGTCCGATGAGGTTGTTCTTATACTAGTCACTAGCTTGAAATATACTCCTGATGATTTTGGTAGTTTGTCCCTTGTTTAATACAGTTTCTTCAGTTTAATAAAAGATATGTATCCCAGTTAAAGGTTTCAAGACATTGGTAATTCTTGGAAACAGTCAAATTAATATTCTGTTTGTCTCTATAATGTTCATATAAATCCTTTTTATTGGACCGAATAGAATTACTTTTTGTGAAACCACTAATTAAATCTATACAATCTATGAAAAAACTGAAAAAAAGCAGATCCCTACTATAATAGCAAAGCCATTCACTGCCCGTTTCAGCACCACCTGCTCTGTTCCCAGACATTCAAACAATGAATTGCTTCCAACATTTAAGTTACAAATAAAAGCCTTTCATATTTCAATGACACAGGAAATAGGAGGGCTGGGGCATGGAACATGACCGTAGCTGTGTCAACATTATTGTGGCCAGATACTCCTGCTGCGATGACGACCGCGCAGCAGTTTCCATCCAGCACTTCCAAATAGACTATTTTTGAACCAAACCCTCAATACTGTGAGTTAGTGTTGTAATGATGCAATGAGAACTGTGGAGGTTAATGAAAGCGAGCATCAGCCCTTTGGCTCTCTTAAAAAATAAATAAACAAACAAACGGAATGACACACAAATTTCCAAAGCCACTGTGTCCTCACGGCTTTTTCCTCTCAAATTATTAGCACAGAAATAACTGGAGGCAAATGTCTAACACCTTTGTTCTTAAAATATTCTCAACACATCATATAATCACACGAAGGCAAGCCAAATTTGAGAAGAAAGGGAGCGGGTAAGGACTGGGCACGGGGCTAGAAAAACAGCTTGGCAAATTACAGAAACTCGGTGAACTCTTCTGAGCGCCACGGAGCTCGGCTGCAAATGCAGAGTGGGAATCCTTGAGAGTTCAGTCGGACACAAACGCTCACACCGAGACCACGGGGGCAAAACACAGACTAAGCTCAAATAGAGAGGACAAGTAAAACATTTAGCAAACTTGTGGCTCGAGATAGCTCCAGTCAGCCATCCTGACAACAATGTGTGGCCCTCCAATGTTCTAAATGCTGCCGGGGGAAATGTGTGAGAAACGGCAAGCATGATTTTGAGGAGAAGTGGTGTGATTATGCGTCATTGAAGGGCTGTTTTTAATGAGAAACTAGCAGGCACAACCTAGCTACACGATATATTTAAATAGCAAAGCTGCTGTGCGTCCCAGTGCGGTTGTGTATAAAAGATATGCAAATAGAAGCACAAATATTTCCATGTAAATTCCCTGGTGACTAACTTCTTGGTTTCAATCCAGCAAATGCGAGCCGAGATGTTCTGCAGCCAATTTGAAAACTGTTAAACGAAACATAAACTACATGCTTTTCAAATAAAGTAACATTTGAACATATGGTAATATCCCCCCCGAGCATAACATAAAACAAAAACGTATACATTAAACCTCTTCCCTTCTCCCTTTCTCATGTGAGCCAACCAAACCTTTTAAAAAGGTGTGTGTGTGTGTGTGTGTGTGTGTGTGTGTCTAGACAGCCAGAAGAAAGCATCCGTCAGGAGCGAGCAAAGCCTTTATTGGTGCTATCAAAATGTTTCCGAGCTGATGAGACACGAAGCGTTCTCATTGTAAATGTGCGAGCATGAAGTAATGGTTATTTCCAGGCGCAGTCTGTGGTTAATTGCTTACTTCTCCATCCCTTGGTTCACCCCCTTCATGCACAGATGGGACACCGGGAGAGGAGCAAAGGAGACCCGAAACAGACGTCACTGGGTCAAACATTCGTTAAAAGAGTCAATGTGGTGGAAAGCTGGAGCTAGCAGCACCAGTAAAATAACTCTCTGAACGAGGGAGCGGCTCGTCGGCTACTGTCCAAAGTAAAACCGGGTGTGGTCCACTGACCTGTAGTGACCACTGATGTCTGACTCTAAGAATGACATAACACTGTGTGCATGCATCCTCTCGAAGGATGAGACATGTTGGGTGGATGCAGCCTTAAAAGGTTCAAAAGGATCAAGCGCGTGACAAGGAGATTGTAGGTTTTAATTAGAGAGAGGATCATACGCAGTGGATGTGGAGTGTCGTCTTCTCAAATGAAAATGTGCACCAATGTCGAGACAATCCAGTCCTATAAAATCAGAAAGGCAAACATAAAAAAGGGGAAGGGGTGATGGGGAAAGAGAGACCAGATAAGTAATAGGCCGGGGGGGGGGGTGATGAATAGGTACAATAATGGAGAGAGGGAGCCGGCTATTAGATGGTGAATAAAGGGGAGGCCCTGATGGCCAAAACAACTGCTTCAGTATCATTAGTCAAGCAAGACCGACAGGAGGAACTCTCATACAAACACACACACACACACACACAACCACAAAACACACAAGCTCACTGAAGCACAGCGCGACACAGTGAGACACTCTGGCTTATACAGCCAATTAGGAAGGAGGAGCAGAGGAAGGGATGGGGGACAGAGAGACAGAGAGGAGAAAGATGAGGAGAATGTCAGAGGTGGACAGATGGAGAGCGAGTCGGAGGGGGCGAGAGAGAGAGAGAGAGCGAGCGAGCGAGCGAGCGAGCGAGAGGGAGAGAGAGAGAGAGAGAGGGCAGGCAAACCTGAGACGAGGGAAGAGAGGGAAGTGTGAAAATGCTTGGTCACAGTGGTGGGCGGCAGCATCGGAGCGAGCCAAACTTTCGGCTGCCCGGCATCTATTTGAGCAGCGATCGCCATGGCAACACTCATGCACATCTCCACGTCGACGCAGGCCGACGACGCGCAGCTTCGACGGGGCTTCGCGTGAACTCGGGCTGGATCTTCATGCAATAACTGACACACGCTGTAATGTAAATGTCAAGGTAAATTCCAGGCTACAAATCAAGCGGCACACGAGTGTACATGCGTCTGTTCTCGTCTTATTTGTGTCTCTCCGTCCCCGTTTCCTGCAGTACCCCCCTCCCCACACTCTCCCTTTCACACAGACACGCCAACCGAGGTTGTGTCAGCCTTCCTGCTCCCCTTCAGGGCAGCAGTCTAAATGTGAAATCAATAGTCTTGTCCCTGCCCTCGGGAGATTGGGTTACATCCACACACCTACAAAATGTGCACACGCATACATGCTCAGGTGGTCTGCTGCAGTGGGCTGGCACAGTTTTAAACATGATGCAGCACTGCAGCAGCAGACAAACAGAAGTAGCCAGACATTAAATGCTCTTTAGAAAAGATAAGACCCACTACTCTGGTGTAGCACACAGGCAGAAAAAGCTGCATTGCTGTAAAGTAAATCTCCCACTTTGTGTTTTCACGTGTAGTTTCTTAGTGACGCTCAATGTGTGGGACCTTATGAACCTGCTGTAACGGATATAGATAAATGGGTCGTGGTTGTATCTGTGGCACTGGAAACATGGTCGCCAAAGACCGCTGAGCAGGGTTTCTGCAAGGCTCACATAGTTCATTTTGAAACCTTTTAAATACCACATGCAATGTGGTTAAATACCTGTTTCCAAATATGAAGGTATGATGGAAAACTTGTAGGGACCTTGATTATTTAATGTTATTACATTCAATTTGTTCTGTACTTCCCAGCTGTATAATATATATATATATATATATATATATATATATATATATATATATATATATATATATATATATATATATATATATATTTATATATATATATATATATATATATATATATATATATATATTTATATATATATATATATATATATATATATATATATATATATATATATATATATATATATATATATATATACTCTAAATGATGTTTCATAGCCCTCCCATATAATGTAGTTCAATAAAATCATTATGAGGTGAACAACTTCCATCATGCTTTAGTTGCTTGCTTGAGCAAAACAGGAGGTTTACATCTGCCACCTGTTAGGGAATACAAAGCACAGTAGTAACACACAAGCAACACATGCCCAAAACCACACACAGACACACACACGGAGGGATATATCCATTGAACAACACATTCATACTGCAAAACGCCAGCATGCTGCACCTATAGGCAGAGAGAAATGCACAGACGCCTGCACACATGCCGCCAGCAGCTGGGAATGTCGTCTTCTGTTAGCGTACTACGTTTCCCCCCCCCCCCCTTTCGCTCGCCCCTGCAGCTGGCCACTGATTGGCTACTGATGAAAAGGTTCTTGTTATCTGAATTCAAGGCAACTGTCCCGAGTGGTGGTTTGTGTTTCTCGTCCAAACGGACGCCACCTCCAGCATTCCTGCCGTGCCATTGTTGCCATCTTTTGGATTTCGGATTGCACACACATTCACAAGTAGTTTCTTTTATTTCCCTAAAGGTCTTCGTGGTTACAACTTGAGTATTTTCAGTAACAGCCGGGGGAGATCGTTTCAAGGACGAACTGTCTGATTGAGACGGTCGCTGTGACAACCGCATCGCGTAAAGAACGATGGCATATCAGCCGTGGCCCTCGCGTGTACATGTTGAATAATACCGACGGCTGAGCGCCGAAGACAGCACGCACATCCACATGACACTGACAGAGACACCCGCGCCCCCCCTACCTCCCCTCCACACACACACACACACGGCCATAAACCTCTCTGACACACAAGCATCCTGACTTCCTGGCACAGTTAAAGTCCAGGGGTGCGGGCTTCCTCCTCTCAGCTTTGGGCTCCATCACCGCTGCTGGGGTCCCAGTTTAATACCCGGCTTCCCTTCCACATCTGCACCGCTGGGCTTTTTGTTTTTACCCATCACCGTTCATACACATTTAAATACTCTAGTCCAGATGTGCATTATTTCAACTGACAATCAATGGTTTTAAACTTATATGAATAAGGAAACTATATTCATTTCCTACCACAATATGGAAGTCATACCTCGTGGTAATTAATCAGGAAAGGGTAGATTCATCTTTTACTCCATGGATGCGTGTGTATATATGTACACACACACACACACACACACACACACACACACACACACACACACACACACACACACACACACACACACACACACACACACACACACACACACACACACACACACACACGTAACCAGACTGCCTCCAGAACCTTGGAATTGGCTTGTTTTCCAAAACAACAATTAACTAAATATCATGTGAAATGCCACCCAGGAAGCAGTTTCATTTGTCGAGAGGCTCAGCTTCTGTTCATCCAGCTGCTGCTTTTGCTCCGACTCTTCTGCACTCTGTTGTTCTGCCCTGTACCACTTAAGTCGTAACTCTTTATAGCAGTTATGATGCACTTTTATTCTTCCAATGTCTGATTTGTGAGATCTTGGCATCAAATGTGACAGAAAGGCAGAAATATTAACAGTAAAAAAAAAAAAGAAATTGATGTGTGTGCACCATGTGTGCATTTGATATTGCCGGAGTCACACAGCCAAGACTGCACTCTAGAAAATGACTCGGTTGCCATCCCTTGTGTAAATACAAGTGGAAACACTGAGCCTCTGAGTTGCAAATTCAACGCAGATCTGTGATAGTGAGAGAATAAAGGCTCACTGTAAGGGAGCAGCTCGTTGTAACCGACCACATTCGACCTCACATGGATCCACTTTAGTCAGGAATTATCTCCTTCGGCGAGGAAGACTCTCCCCAGACAAGATCCTCAGAGGGTCGACTTCTCTTTCATTTTGCTTTGATGTACAAGGCCCTCTGACGAAGGTTTTTAAAGGGAAAGGGGGGGGGGGATTTACCTCTTCTTTGTTACAACAAACACACAAATCCACACCGTCTACTGTGGCAGTGAGACGACAGACGATAGCTGCTTTGAGCAGCATGCATGTCAGAGGGGCTGCGAATAAAGCCAGCATTTTGAGACCACCTTAAATATAACTTCCCCGGCAGCTTGCTGCAGCAGCTTGTCAAAATAAGAGTCTCTGTGGCATTTGCGGACGAGTATTGCAAAGCTTACTGGCAGCAGCGTCAATACTGCTTTTCCTTATTCCCCTCTGCTCAGAGGTTATTACCCACAGAAAGTAGCAATGGCACCATTAACTCACTCCAGTTTACAGGAACTCTTACCTCTGAAGTGGCTTTCTCTCCTTCCCACTGAGGTCAAAGGTCAGACGAAACCACCACTCCACTCAGTGTCGGGGCTTTTATCCTCTGGAAATGAGACAAGAAAAAGGAAAAAGAAAATCTATCAGATCTGATTAAGCGTCTATTTTTGTGACTAAAACACAATCTTTGCTTTGGTCCCGCCATCCAGGGCCATTAGCTGGTGAAATTCCAAACTTATAGATCGTTTGTTCTCCCTGCACTGCGGGAGAAAGGACCTGGCAGCCGACAGCGAGAGGGAGGCAGACCGATTTCACTGTCACAAGAATGCAGAGGATTAACTCTGGAGTGTGCTTGTGCGGGAGACTTAACTAGGCACAGACAAAAAACGACACGCACAGCCAGAAGAGACACTTATCGCAGAGCTCTGAAAGCAATCAAGCGCGATTCTTCCTCCACTATAAACCGCCGGCGTCATTACTGCGAGGGATTAAGAACGTGACATTTGAGCCCGCGGAGGCCGTCTTTATTCCACGACGGAGCCCGTCACACCCACACACGCAGCCAACTTCACGAGCAGGCGAACCACTAAAGGCTAATCATTTCTCAACAAGAGTCGGAGCCGAAATCCAAAACCTATGTCAAAACTCTTCAAAACACTGTGACTCATCGGCCTCAACAATGCTGAGCGGGCGTTTAAACATCACAACGAATCATCAGCTCGTCAGTGGCGACTCATGACAGCCGAACCTTATTTCATCCAAAGCAATGGACGCTGAGTCGCAGTCTGGTCGTAGAGAGTAATATCACACAGCCTGCTGGGTGTAGGTTTGAACATGCTGAGCTGGCCGGGAAATTTCATTGCTATGATTTGGTCACAGTGTGTATTTACTGCGCGTGCGCGTGTGTGTGGCAGGCAGCTGATGTTGTGGCTGCCTACTGGGAAGCACATCCCACTGGCTTCAGCTGTTCTTTCATTTCAAATGTTTTTCTCTACACACCAACTGTTGTTCAGCCACAGCATGTGGCCCCTATTCTTGGTTCCAAGAGTGCGCACGCGTATGTTTTCACAGCAAACAGACCTGTGGTCCAAACTTCTCGTGCTCGCCATCCAAACGCGTGTCAAAAACACACACACACACACACACACACACACAATTGCCTTCTCGGATTACGGGTCACCCCCTCCCCCATCATCGTCATCATCTCCTTGGTGTAATTTGCACATGGTTCACGTGTGATATCACTCAGTCAACACAAGGCCATTGAGCAGGTGTGGCGGTGACACACGGATCCGTGCAGCTGCAGGGAACACAGACGCTCCAGTCACAACAGCACAGGGGCCGGAGGCGGAGGGGGGGGGGGGCAGCTGCTCCGATGCCGAGGACAAAGGCACGCCAGCGGCACATGCACAGACAAACGTTAGCGACTTGTGATCAAAGAGGGAAAGAAATCCTTTAAAAAAGGGAGCGACAAATGCCAGACATGACACACTTTTTCGCTTTAAATTCTGGAATAAAAAAATGGCAAAAGTATGCTCTTGTCTCACCTGACACACCACACTTATACGTGTGTGAATCTAACAAGGATTGTGTTAACAAAAGACAACAATGCCGCTCGCATCTTTGCATGGGGATGAGAATTTAATGCATTTATGAAGCTTGTGCATTAAACTATATAGAGCAAGACGCCCTGGAAACAATATTGCCCCTTATTACTGGACACTGAGGCGACTCTTTGGACACTTTGAAAACACACAACTGCCCAAAAAAGGTGCGCTGTGTATCACTGCCCTACCTACACTTCGTTTCAATAGACTTTATGTGGCGAGATCAGTGCCCCACTTCAACAACAGACCACGGGGGAAACACAGGGTCCAATGTGGTGGACACAGGTGTGTCCTTGTCCACCCACACTCTCTCCCACTAACAGTAATCCTTTGGGGCAGCTCCTTTCCTGTCCGGGCAGGAAGTGGGAAGGAGGGAAGGGCACTGTACGAGCAGGGGTGATGATGTCAGAGCAGGAAAAGAAAGACGGGACTGTTGTCAGGGGAAGTACATCAAATGAGTAAGCGGGCAGAGCTAAAAGCACCGTACAGTGCATGTTGGAGTAGCCCAATCCCAAATATGTGACCTCTACTAATAACCCTGTGAGAAGTGCTTTCTGTGATGGGAATTTAGCGTGATGGACTAGTTTATAATCAGGGTTTTACACGACCACATGACAAGTCACACAAGCATATGTACAGTGTCTTTGTTACTCAGGATGACGCACTACATCAGCGGGGCAGACCGGTGTGCTTTATGTCCCTTAGTCACACGTGTCCGCCTCATTAAAAGAGCAACTGGACCTCACGTTAATGGTCTCATTCCTTTACAAGGATTCTAGAAAGAGATGTTACGGTTTAATAAACACCAAAAAACACAAGTAAGGTCTTGGTTTCTTTTTGTCCCCTCTTTAGGCTTTGGCACTTCCATTAATTATTTTATTCAGTGCTCTAATCTGACGGTGACCTCTGATTCACGACACAAAGGAGATACACTCTCCTAATTCACTCATGATTTGTAGTACAATGGCTGGAGCCAGAGAGACGTATCGATCAGAAACACCCAACAGCATCTTAGTCTGGTCTCAGAACAAGATAAGGCCTGAGCGGTGACCCTGAGCGTTTCCTCTGGGAAGGCATTGAGGGAAACCATCAGTCAGCTGATTGAGGGTTCTCCACAAAGCCGTTCCTCGCTGGGAAAGGCGCATTAGTATTGATCAAGGCGAGATGTGAAACTTTGCGTCCTGGCGTGATGTCTGACCTCTTGGCCAGTTTGATAGAAAATCACCTCAATAGTTGTGAATGTCAAATTCTAATTTTGAGCATCGGATACAGACATGACGTCATCTGGGGAACACCGGGTTATTTCGCTCAGTGACTCACGTGGACTCCAGTTGTGTTATGAAGTGCACTCAACGTCTCCAGGAGCCAAAGTGCCTCTTGGTCCCGTGATAAGCGCGTCTTTGTACCAAAGCCAAACAAACAACATGATTTTACCTCACGGTTGTTGTGAAGGTTGTTGTTGAACCGACCGTCCAGTATCATCACAGGCTACTGCTGGCACACGGCGATGTCTGGTTGCGATTACAAGGAGCTGATCTCCGCTCCTCGGGGGGATTCTCCGCGGCCCGCGCAGGCGAGCCACTCTGCTCGGGAGAACCCACACATGGTGGGAATTATGGAATAATGCTGCGTCAGGAATGTTCCCACGATGGCCAGTGGGATCTGATGGAGGTCCCACTGGCTGGCTGGCTGCCAGAGGGGTTTATGGGTAATGTAACACACACATACAGAGTTACATGCTCAAATGCCTCTCGCGTTCCTCTACACTTGGACCCGCTCCCCCCTGTGTTGGATTAAATAGATCCTTTGTGTGCACTGTCTTTGCTCGACTGAAACTCTCGGACCTCATCGTCAGCGCAGCTCGCTCACAGCTGACGAGGTCAAAGAAAGAAATCTCATTCCAATAAACTCCCGAGGGGGATCACCAACAGCAGTGGAAGGGGTGAGAGTTGGCCTGATTGACCTCAAATATGCCAGTGATCATCCCCTGAGCCTCAAAGCCAGTCACAGTGCCAAAAACCCAGAGTCCAATCTGGATCCCGTCACCGAGCGGAGATGCCCGTGTGGCACGTGGGCCGAAATAATCAGGAATCACTAGAGAGTGAAGATCAGTGGAGCAGAGAGAGATTAGCAAGCTACTCAGTCTCTAACTTTACCCAGAGACTCATTCAATGGAGGTTCGTGGTCAGTCACAGAGCTGCCAGGGTATTTAGTCAATGAAATTTGTCAAAAGGCAGCCACACAAGTGCACATGCGCGCGCGCGCGCACGCACACACACACACGCACACACACGCACACACACGCACACACACGCACACACACACACGCACACACCGCTATTTTGTAAGATTAAGCCTGCAAGTTTGAGTGACTGTCAAGGGATTCTCTTGCCAAAATGTGTCAATCGGCTTTTACCGTGGCTGCTGTCACTTGGGTTTTCTCTGCGTTGTAGTCACTGACTGAAACTCCGGATTCCTTCTTTAGTGTCCACCATGAACCCTGCTGTAAGAAAGAAGAAAAAAGGAACCGCCTGCCAACACCATGCTGTACAGTAAATGCACAGCACGAGCTTTGTGGAAAAAAAATGTGTGACTACCAGGATTTGGCAGCGGAAACCGAAGAATGACCTCAGTGTTTCCAGCAGTCGTAATTCACATGACATCAGCTGCACTGAAGAACATTTTATTGGTTCTCATGAGCCTCGCTCTCCTTCTCCGCATCCTCCATATTTCCCGTTACATCTTGTGCCCTCTTCCTCACAGGTCTTTTTTCGGCAGACAGTTGTGGATTCCCTGGTGATGTGCGGCGACCCCCCTGGCTCTTTGCCTCGGGATGTCATGACAAGGGCCGACCCTCTCGTTCCCCGTCCCAAAAGGTTTCACCGCATGCCGAAGTGCCGCCCGGGTAGTGTAGCTACTTCTAACACACATGAGCCAGGGTAGCTTTCATGATTATGGAAGGGAGTGTAGTTAAAGTCAGGGAGGGGAGAGAGAAAGTAGGCTAAAGTGCATATTTAATGGGAAAAAAACAAGCCATTGCAGCCTCAGTTTTTGGGTGTACCGCTAGTTTGTGGCTTGAACTGAGCACAGAAACACTTGAAACAGTTGGAACATTTAAATAATATAAGAGTGAGCCTGTTTTCGCCTTCAGTTCAGTGCCTGTATGTAGTGCAGCCGAATCCCGACAACTGCTACAGTGCAAGAGGATGACAAGTTAAATCTAGTGCATTGTCAGATCAGGATTTTTTTTTTTTATGCACGGCAAGATATTTGTTTGTTCCAGGCAAACAAGACACCTCCCCCACACAATGTAATGCTAACCTCAGGACACCATAATCACCGTCACAGGATCCTTGACTTTCTCTTATGGTCTTATAAACGCTGCAATTAATGGGATATTCTAAGTGGCATAGACTGAATCCTCGGTGGATTTGACTGGAATGTAGGTCAATGATTAGAAAGCAACTTTACAAGCAGAAACACTTTGGGCCAAGCGGCAGGCATTTCACAGAGGGGTCAGGGAAAACCGTGCAGTTCACTTTTCTCACATCTGTGTTTGTATGATGGACAGGAAGCGTTTCCAGTGGCTGCAAAAAGGCAAACAAACAGCAGCGGCCCGGCCCCGTGAACACACAGACACGCGCAACCGCTGCTCTGGTTTCATGAGAACTGGCTGGAGAGGCGACACAGGAAGTGCACGGAGTTTATCGCAGAACTGGCCATTTGATGTAATTCAATTAGGGATGCAAAACAGCGCATGTGAAGAAAAGCAATGCAGAGAGTGGGAAATAGATTCCACATTCTCATTTTCAAATCTTACACCAGACAGATCATACATCACTCAGTCGACAGTGCATGTGTTTTAATACAGCAGTCAGACAGCACATGTATCTTTCCTCTGAGTTAGCACTTTGTGTGCTCTTACTCTCTCCAAAGCACTCTTGCTTGCCTTCAGCATTTTGTGTTCTCCCCATGTCAAAGACCCATTATCTATGGCCCAGCTCAGACGGGACGCCACATCCATCAAGCATCCCGTGACTGAGGCGGCGGAGCTTTGACTGGACTTGGTGGCGGATTACATGGGCAGGTTGGGTGGGGGGAGAAAACACAATACCATAAATCACCGCCTCGCTCTGCGTTCTACTCGCCGATACCTGACGCGGTAGCTTGAACTCCAGCTGACAATTCACAGTGGGATGAGATTCCCAGTTCAAGCCTCAGATGCTCAGATCAGTTTCAGGGTGATTGCCAACTGTGTGCAACTTAACTTAAAAAAGAGCAACAACAAAAAACACGGCAAAGGGCCTCGCGGCTTTGTGACGGTTTACAGGTGTTGATCTGCATGTGATAGAGAAAAACAATCATTTCCTGTCACGTGCACTTTTAGCGTTAACAAAGACTGACCCCCTGCAACAGTGAACGGAGCAGACCATCTGTAATACAGAAAGGGGGGCGGAGGGGAGGTAACCAGCCACCTGCTATTGTCAAAGTCACACTGATTAATAGATGTCTAAGCTGCTTAAACACACTGTACAGTGAACACAAAAAGGGACAATTAACGACTGAACAATAATGTATGATAGCAGATCAGATACAGTATAGAAAAATAGGTCATGAAAGAAGTGGTGTGGAGCTCAAAATGGAGAGTCATGTAGTTTAATAGCTGCATCACGACCTGATAAATGACATCTGAGAGAAAAGACATCAGTTAATAAGAAGAAGACCCGTTTTCTCTAATGGACATTAAATAACTCCCGGAACACACTGGGAACCATGAATGAATAGTATCCAGTAATGTCAAACTACCTAAAAGGGGATTTTCCTTTAGGAGTGTACATCCCACCAGGACTGATCCATACTTGTGTGAGTGCTCGGGGGGAGAAAACGTTCCCCCACTGGCACAGATTTAAAAACTAACATGGCATCCAACTGTGGAACAGGTTTGGCTGTTAGTATTTTCTAGCCGTCTTCATACAGCGGTGTGCATGCGCTTGAGTGCAACTGCTGAGCCAAGACCAAGATTGTGCATTGCCCTTAGAAGAGAGGAGAGTGCCCTCCTTCTGCCTGCTCCGATCAGCGGCTGTATTGTCCAGACATCCCCGTGACACACCTTGATCTCTACGCCTTACACTTTATTTCAGGCTCCACGACCTTATCCTCTCTATTGACCTTGTCGAAAGAGCCAAAATCAATCATCTCACAAGAAAAAGGCTGCACGTGGATTTAAAACAATTCCTTTCCTGCCATAGAGGAGCAATGATAAAAGTCTGCAAGTGTGTATGAAAAGGCCAACAGGAAGAGTACTTCGCTGTCGGGAACAGTGGAGAATTTTCAGGGCACAGGCGGGCGGGTTAGCCATTTATCTTTGTTTCCAAATGGCAGGGGCAGCTGCCACCAAAGGTCAGCAAAATGTTACCAGAACAAGGCCCTATAGAGGGTTGGGGACCACGTGCTTGTGACAAGAAGGGACACACACACACACACACACACACACACATATATATATACACACACACACCCACCCAGGTGGAACAAGACACACACACTTTCTCTCTCGTACGTGTCGTAATGTGCGACGTCTCGTTCGGCATCAAGGACCTGGACGCTGACGCAGCTGGTGGAAGTTTATTCGTAACTCCCTGAACCTCACATCAGTGGAAATATCAGGTTACCCTCCCCACCCGTCTACCCTCCGGGTCTCCATCAGAATGTGTGTGTTGAAGGCTGCGTTTGAAGTGCCATCCTCCACCTTTGCCCTCCTTCACCCACCTCCACCGCCGGCAGTAACCCAAACTGGGTAAACTTACACCAACCTCCATCGTCACCCTCTAACCACCGTCTCTGAAGCTTTTGTGCAGAGCAGTCTTCAGCCCGGGGACATGGGTGGGTGGGTGGGTGGATGGATGGATGGAGGTCAGACGTGGCCCATTGCTACTTGCACGACAGAGCCAGTAAAGCGCGGACAGACGGACGGACCAGCACGCAAGAGCTGCTGGCAAACACACACACACACACAAACAAATCTGTGTTCTCTAACACACAGTTTCGTGGGATCATTCCTCAAGCTCAAAATGTATTTGACAACTGTCTTTTCCTCTCATCAACTACATCCCAAAGAAATCAAGCGTGCACAAAAAAGGATGAAAGGCAGCAGAGCAATAGATGGATGGAGGGAAGCAGAACCCCTCCTTCAGCTTGGATGAATGAGAAAACCATGTTTCTGGTTATGTATTTTGAGCTCTTCCAAATTATATATATACATATATACACCCTCTCGGTTCTCTTTCCAACAGCCTCCAGACAGAGAGCTGACAGAGAAGAATTCCTTACATGCGCTTTAAAACAGGACCAGTGAAATGACACGCTCTCTTCCAACATGTGTTTTACCTCTGTGGCTGGAAATGTAATCTGTAACTGAGCTGTATGCCATACTGCCTGGCTATTAAATCTACTGAGTGAATGTCTTGTATGAGCCGACCACACGACGTGCACGTCCACCGGTACTTGTGTTTTGCACCAAAGCCATTGGAAAAGAACATAATCTTGTTCTTGGCTTCAATAAATTGTGACGCTGGCATCGTGAAATTGAGCCTAAAATGTGCCACAAAAAAAGTTGCCACTAACATTTAATCCTCTGTTCTACATAACCGGTTGATGGTAAAAGTTTTTCCATTCAAAATGAGACACAATTACAAAACCCAGAAGGACATTACTTGGTTATCCAGGTGGACCAGATGTCCTCTTCTGTGTCCACGACTGGATAGTAAAGTGACATCCGACTCCACCAAACTTGTGCTATATTTCTCTTTTGCAACAAAAACACAACACAAGACAACCTCAAAGGCAACTGCCTGAGGGGGAAGCGACCAGAAGGCCAGTAGTTAATTTCATCCCATTAACTAAACGCACTATAAGCGATCGGGCTGCATTGTTGCTGAACTGTCTCCATGCCCAGAATAATGTGCTTCTAGTCTGGTGCTTTGTGGATACAAATCAAGCGTGCCTTAAGGCCACAGACAGCCTATTATAATGCCTCTTTAGGGGAATAAAAGGCTGGGCCAAGTAGCTGCTTCGTGGCTTTTTTTAAAAAAAAGTTTGTTTGTTTTGTGAATTCACCCCTGAACAAAAGAGATACAGTTTAACAAAATAAAATAAAAAACAGCCCTTGCTTGGCCCTGGTGGCGAAAATAACGCTCACAGGGAATATTTACTGAATGAAAACCCTTGGCCCATATGGTAGCCACTAGCCAGCCAAGCTGTGGCATGGTGTGCAGCCCCCGCTCCACAAATGACCTTTGAACCCCGCTGTCAATGGGGAGGTCATTATCTCTCCAACGTTAATGTCTGACTGCAAGTTTGTGACAGACTTAATGGAGGGAAACTCAGCTTGGTTTTTTAATGTGAGTCTCGATGCATTTCTGCCAGTAAAGCAGCAGCAAAGTAAGAAAAACACACCAAACATGTCGGAGCTTTAACTTTCCCACCACGCTGAACAAACAGCGCTGCTAATTCTCCTGGCAGAGGTAGATGCTGGCTTTGAATATGATAATAGCCGCTGGTCAACCCGGCTACATGGTATCCAGCCTGCTGCCCAACAAAGGGAATTAAAACAATGTTCACGAGCTGCAGCGGAGAAGAAACCCTGGACACACCGACACCTATTGACAATCATTTCACAGGCTTCTGGCAGACAATACAACGACTTTTTTTAAAACATTTTTTTAAATGCACCAGCCGGATACGAAACATTAGCGCGACAAAAAAGAAAAACCCATCGGCCATTACCAGCAGCTGGCAGCCTCTCCTCCCGTTAAAAAAGGGTGGAGACAGCACATCCCCCCCACCCCTCCTTTGGTACGGCCACACGCAGAGGAGGGGAAAAGGGAAAAACATATGTGGAGAATCGCTCGTCTTAACGAAAACAACCACAACACAACAATGGGCTCGCGTTCAAGCGCCCCTCTCTCTCCGTGAAGAGCTGCGGCTCTTTTCCCAGTCGGCCCAAACGCTGCACGCCCTTTCTCCCCCAAGAAAGGGCTCGTTCAATGGCCGCAAAGGAGGGCGGCATTTGGACACATACACTTTTTATTCTACACACATGTCTTCTAAATAGTGCTCGTCTATAAGAAACGAGATACACATGCAGTCTCTTTTTCTCGAGGACACAATCTAGGATGGGCTGGTATGATTAACTGTCATATTTATGATTGACATGAGTCTTTATGGATGTGTATTCAAAGAGGGAGGAGAGGGGACAAAGGTGTTGGATTATTTAAACATGCAGAAATAAAAAAGGAAAATCCACTTACAGTCACAAAAGAGGATCCTCTCTTCTCGTGTGTTCTCCAAAGGGAGAGCAAATAGCACTGCCCTCAAGGGAAGGGAGTGGGGGGATAGAAAGAAGAAAACCGGCCTGATGTGATTAATTATCTGCCTAAAAGATGAATCTCGCTAAAAAAGAAACTGCCCGTTATCCTCATGTTTCCACGCGTTACCTCGTCTACAGACACTATCCCATTCCCAATCCCATTCTTCTCTCCCGGAGCAGCCGAGGAGACACGCTGAGCGTCTCCGTCGTTTCCTGTCCAGCCCAGAACCCCACGCTGCCTTCAGGGCCGGTGGGAAATATTTTATACCACAGTTGATCGCAGAGAAACGGGATTACAGAGCTAAACGGCAGATACGGAAAAGAAAATTGCACATTGCGGTGCTAGCCAAGAAAAACCCATTTCAGCATAATTTTCTATGAATTGGTTAAAAAGAGAGAGAAAGAAATACTCTATATAGATACTCACCAAGAGAAGGAGTCCTGGAGGAACAGTGAAGGCAGCATTCGTTATAGTAGCTATTTTCTCTAGTCAATGGCAGTAATAATAATAACAACAATAATAATAATAATAATAATAATAATAATAATAATAATAATAATATTAACAATAAGAAGAATATAAGGAAGAAGAATGACGATGAATATGCTAATAACAACTATAACACATTAATAATGAACTATTATATATATTTACTATAATAATAATAATAATAATAATAATAATAATAATAATAATAATAATAATAAAAATAATAATAATAATATGTTAACAGGGGTTCTTGCTGATGCTCTCCTAAAGCCGCTGCCAGACAAAAGGGACTTCCAGATTAGGAGATTATTGCATGTTATCCATATGGACACATGGCATTACTAACCCGTCAATCCCCCCATCATCCATTTTCTGAATCAGAATTACAGACAACATTTTAGAAATGCTATAATCCCCACTTCACAATCCCATGAATCCGACACCATGTGTTGCCCAACAAAGTCAGCATTTTCCACCCTTTTATGGTCTCTAATCCCTGCTCTGGGCAGTGGAACCTGGAAATAAAGGAAATACAGTCAGACGAAGTGATATATTGTTGAAATTACGATAAATTTGTATGTGAAAAGCTATTTTCCTGGTTTGTAGCAGCAGAAAACTGTTAAAAACGGCCTGATCAAAATATAGCGCTTTATCTCCCTCCAGTGGACATATGAAGTTACTGCACTTTCTACTCAACCCCATTTTGTGGACACAACCGTGTCTTTTTTTAAAATAAATCAATCAAAAATAATTCAAACTTGTGGAATGGTATATACAGCTGATATTGCACTATTCTTCTGATGAGCATGTTAACTGTGCCAGTGACTCCTACAGTATAGAGACAGTTTTTTTGGTCGCTTTTTCTTTGCCAGGCTACGTCTGTCCTTTTGTGTGACAAAGTAATGGCACTTTGGCAGTCACACAAATGTCAGTTCAAACCTGCTCAGTACCTGTTTCGTGCTTCTCCTTGAGTTCATTAAACCTTGGCACATGATACACTGGGTCATTGCACTTTCAGTCACTCACTTCACCTCAAACTGTGGCAGAGTACACAGCAGAAAATGCACATATTTACTCATTCTCATAATTTGTTTTAAAGTGCTTATTTGCATTAATTCCAGTATTGCCTATGATGTACAAGGATCCATGTCTGTACCTCCATGCAAACACTTTTAAATGTCTTTTAAAATAGGTAATAAAAGGCTTTTGGTGTGCTTTTCATCTCCCTCATTCTCAATAACACAAACAATCATGCAGTCCACTTAGTCAGAACAAAACTGGGTCTTAATGAACACACGACCATAGTTCTACATTAATTAAATGCTAAAGTCATCAAAGGTCACAAACTCTGGGAGAGAGCGGAAACTTTAGAAGAGGTGCTTTTTGTCACAGGATGTTTTCCTTCATGAGAGGATGTGTGAGGCTCAGTCAGTGCAGCACCGTGGGAGTGCTTCAATCAGAGGCATAGTGAGTAAGTGATGCATTAAAGTGCATGAAACCGAGCTTGACACTATCGGAGTAGCAGATCAGCTTTCATACAGCATACAGTCAATGCAGTTTGCTGAAGGAGCTCAGAGTTTCAGGGGATGAGGGAGAGCCTCGAGGCGAGTTCAGTCTCGATGCAGAAGATCAAGATGAGAGCTTGCTGGATGTTCTTGATGCTCCTGAGCTGCAGATTATCTCATGCCACCAAGTTCCAGAACAGCTGCGTCTGCAAAGGTAAGGCGGAGACTTTCTCGCAACATGTACATTTGAGCTTTTAGTAATTTATATATCCAATTGTAAGTATTCAGATGGTCGTGAAATGCAATGCCGGTTTAATGAACCTTGTAGTCTCCTAACGGCTGAACTTGTGGATTAAGATGTGAACTAGCAGCTACCAGTCCACGGAGGAACTTTAAAAGAACTTGTTGCCTCAACTTTTGTACCGTTGCTGTAGACATTCAATTCAACACTTTTCCATGCAACGAATACCACACACAAAAAAACATATAACCACTTCCTCGTGAGTGGCACACTTGAGCCAGGCAGCGGCTGACTCAAGTGTGCCACTCACTTGGGTAAATATCAGTTTTTTCTTGTGAAACGTGAGACTAGTTTAAGAGAGAGAAATGTAGAGATGTTCCGTGTGGGGGTGGAGTGGCTGTGAAGTGACGTGATGAGAATGAAAACCTGAATTTCAGTTAGGGGAATTAGATGCAGATACTTTCATATTTGCAGAAGTTATAGCTGTGAGAAGTCAGGTGTTTGGCTTTGGTTGCAGGGACTGACGGGCATCCTGACTCGTTTTGGACTGCATCAGAAAGACACCATGATGGGCTCTTGTAGCTCTCTGCTGTGCACACTGTTTCCATTTCCTGAGTAATCACAGATCTGACATTATACTGTGTGTGAAGGAGACATATGTATATTCAGAAATCAGAATGCATTCCCCCCTGAATCCTTATCACGCCTTTCTCTCCAGACCAGATCAAAATAGTTTGTGAGCCTGCTGGAGGCAATGTGCCCGTGCCCTGCCCGAAGGTGACCGCTGAACACGTGATAGTCAACCTTTTCAAGGACGATGAAGTGATTTACAACCACATGAGCATCAGGGACAAGCAGGACCCAAACTGGAAAGCACAGTACACCAGGGCTGGCGTGGAGCTGCTTGAAAACACGGACAATAAATCATTCAGTTTCATGCTCACTGGGGTGAATGCAA
>NW_027175852.1:30000-32492 GCF_023055335.1 Clinocottus analis
TTGACAGAGGTTTGGTCTGGCAGAGGTTTGGTTATCACAGCATCTGAAAGTCGACGCACAGAGACGCTCGTTCGCATCGCAGTTTCCAAAGTAGTTGACATTCTGTTCTGCAGCCATTTGCTCATAGTTAAAAAGCAAAATGCTGCCGCAACGGAGGTCACATCAATTCCATTTCCCCCATGTGGCTTTTCATATAACGAATCGACATAATTTAAATGTATTGAAACATTTAATAGAGAAGCTTTGAAAAGCAGTCATTATCACAAATTACTTGATCAACTTTGCGTCTTTCCTCCGATATTCAGTCTTTACCTATGAGGTAGAAGTTCTCCACCACCACCATCTCCTGCAGCGTTGTGTCGGTCTGGTCGGCCAACACACTGTGCAGGCCCTGCGAGAGCCACGGGTTGACTGGTGGGCTGCTGGGGACGGGGTTTCCCAGGACGGACGGGGGCACCGCCACGAGCCGAGGGAGCAGAGGACGCTCAAGACCGAGGCACAAGTTGACCGTCTGAAACATCCTCTCCTGGTTAGGGAGATACTTGGGTGCTGAGGAGACATAGAACAGTTGAGATGGAAGAGTAGAAGACATCAGAGACAGACTAAGACTGTCTAATGTGAGTCCTATGTCTTACCTGTCATGGTGAACTTCTCCAGTGTTCTGCTCTCCAGGAGATGCTCCAGTGGTGCAGAGGGGAAGTGGCCCAGGAGACAAAGATAGTATACAGCTTTTAGCAACTCAAATCCAGACATCTTGGGCAGATAGGAATCCAGAACCTGGGTCAGACCCTCCAGGAACCTGGAGCAGGATGATGAAACCCAACAAAGACATAAATCCTGGAAATCAATAGTCATGTGCGTTAATAATATTACATGACTGGCTGGCGTACGAGTCAAATCAGACGGCGGAAGACATGCGAGTAACCTACTGCTGTCTTTGCTGCTGCAGATCATAGTTCAGAGAGGAGTACACCTTGAGGACACAGAGGAGGTCTTTCAGTGTCACAGTGTCAGGATTGGCGATGACCTTCTTTGTAAACGCCTCCATTAAGGCGACGGGACAGAAGGTGAAATTCTCAAACATGGACAGGAAGAGGATCACCTGAACGAGGAGGAAACACTTAGGATGTGACAATATAAAAAAATAAAACAACTGCTTATTGATAGATTTGAGAGTAAACATTTCACAAAAGGAGTAAGGAAACAGTTTGTTGCAGCACCTGATTTTTGGTCCATATTTCTATCATAGAGGCGACATATTCTGAAATGCTAGTGAGCAGATCTATATTTCTGTAGTGCAGCTCCCTACAGGACCGCAGGACAGAATACAATCTGTTGAAGGGGATTCCATGGATGTTTTCTACCAGAGAGGACAGAGTAGGTTATGAAAACTATTTTCAGTACAAGATAATATTCCAGGCGCTTTCAATTGAATTTCACGACTCTGCAAAATGAGACCATAATTCAACGCTCTCATCTTATGGAAAAAGGTTTCTACCTATAATCATTTTACTGCAGACATCCAGCAGTGGTTTGGAGTAGAAGTCCATCGTGGCCATAGTGGTGATCATGTAGTGGGTGTTGGGACAGCTGAACTGGTCTGTCATTGAGAGAGCCTTTCCCTGGAGAAGTCCGTGGAGAGAATAAGTGTCAACATATAATGGATTCAGTTACAGGTCAAATAAAACACTAAACCTTTACGAGAGAATACTGAGCAGGCAGCACAACAACTGGCAATAAATAACTAAAAACAAGATAGGAATACAACATTTGGTCAAAACCAAGATTTATAAACCAACCTCAAGTTTCCGTTTGAGGGCCAGTGGGGCATCTTTCCCCAACAGACGCATCAGGGTCTGAAGAGCGATTACATTCTTGATCCCAGGGAGACGGGCCTCAACTACCAACCTAAGACAAAGCCACAGTAAACTTCAATGTAAACTGATCTGAAAAATAAGTGGTAACTAAAACTCTATATAATCATTCAAAAATAATAGCCCCAATTTGATCTCATTATGTGTGGAGATCTCTGAGGATGGAAGGTTGCCATTATGGACAAAGCAGATACATTTTCTTATAATCCTGACCTCATGCCTGCCTTAAGTGCACCGACGTTGGTGCTGCCCTCCATATTTTCCAGACTGGCAGCCAGGATGGACAGGCCCTTTTCATCGAAGTCGTTCAGATTCTCCTGTTCTTGGACAATGAAATGTATTTGGATGCACACAAAACTAAAATAATCCCAATATGAAAACATTTATGTTTGCTGCTCGAAAATCTATCGCTGCCTACCTGACAGGTTCGAAGGAAAGTCTGGACCACACGGCTTCCTTGGGGAACACCCAGTTTGACGATGGCCAGGAGAGAATACGCCAGTTTATCGTTGCGCATGTGCCCCACTCTCATCATGGCCGTTTGCAGAAGCTTGTCAAATGCAGGGTGCTCAAACATCAGCTGCAGCTCAGAGCGCCTCTGCTCATTTGACATCTTCT